>NW_021163021.1:0-7500 GCF_004324835.1 Dendronephthya gigantea
TCGGTGCTAAACCAGTTTGCTCCTAAAATGATTGCTTATACCTATCCTGGCATGTATATTAGGTACTAATTAAATCATATAATGCAATACAAACAAATCTTTCTGAGTACCTACATATATAGCAAGTGTACTTTCTAATTAATAAACATGGAAACTTTTTTTATTTAGGCACATAATTGCAGCAATTCACTTCAACTATAACCTTAACAGAAAGGTTGTAAAGAATTCACATGGTTCAGAACATCATGTGGTGGTGTACCCAAAATTAAAAAATGGGGAAGCTACTGTCAGAGATGTTAAAGTTGCTGCAAACTTTTGTAAGTCTGTGGGCCTTGTGGTCATATGTCATTAGGCATTTATGACGGTATTCATGATGTAATTAGTTTGCTACTCCTTAAAAATCAGTGGTATTCTGAACAACAGTATATCTGGTACTTCACAAGCTTTGTAACAGTTTGTTAGGGCTTTGGATGTATAGATTTCAGATAATTTTATAATAGTAGTAAACCTTTATTTAAACAAAGTAGTCCTGTCAGCGACAAGAGTCACTGCTATCAATAGGAGCTCTGATATACAAATAAGATAATACATATATACATATGAATATAATACAAGAGTTTAAAAATTTATAAAATCTGAGAATACTATAATAATTTAAGTTCATGTTCAATACAAACTAGACTAAAATAGAAAGTCAATCGCATTGTTTTAGTTTATTATATATTATACAACCATTATAGTAGAAACTTCTTTTTGCAATTTCTGTTCTGACTCTAGGCAGATGAAGATGGTCACTTTGCCTTGTTGCACGTTGAGATATATTCTTATTAAAATTAAAGTAATTTCTAAAAACTTGCGGGCATTTGCCACCAATGCATTTACTAACTATATTAAAAATGTGATGTTCACGTCTGTTTAAAAGAGTTTCCCACTTCAAAAAATCCATCGCACTGTCACTGTCATTCGATTTACAAACTACTCGCGCAGCCCGTCTTTGAAGCTTTTCAAGAGAATTGCTGTTCACTTCACCACAACAGTTATACACAGAATCGCAGTAATCCAAAAATGGTCGAATGAACGACACATAAATTGTATTCGCACTGTGCACAGTTAGATTTTTCCTGATACGTCCCAACATCCCAATCCTTTTTCCCATAAAACATATTTCACATGAGCATTCCAACCAACATGCACATCAAATATAATACCTAGGTATTTAAATTCAAAAACACGTTGAATGATGTGCCCATGCATTCGAATTTGGAAACGATTTACGTTTTTCAATTTAGCAGCAGTTCCAAATAACATTGACTCAGTTTTTGTGACATTCACAAATAAGCTATTTTATATTAATAATAAACCGATAAATTGGATTCAATGAAAGGGTAAATAATTGTATTCTTATCATTGTTTTAGGCTATGTTCAAGAGATCTATGAAACTTTCCTGGAAGCACAAAGAGAAGGCAACCTCAAGAAAGAACATGATAAATTAAAGAAGATGACCCCTGAACCAATGAATGTCATGCTGAATAAGCAACCACGAGATGAGGCCATCAAGAAGCGAAGTGATAGGAGAGCTATGGTTGTGAAAGAAGTCCCTCCAACAGCAGCAGGTGTGATAAATCAACATATGTATTGTATCATTAGTAAACAAAATTATATCATTTTTATTCTAATTTAATGTGTCTCTCAATTATTTAGTATCGCAAGTTGATGAGGCAACCACAACAAAACCAACTCAAAGGCCAAAACCTCATTGCAGTTTGTGCCACCAGCCCATGAAAGGTCATAAAAATGTTTTAGATTGCCCAAGGAACAAACAGACCTCAAACTAATCATTTTAAATAAATATTACAAACTTCAAACATATTGCAGTATCTGTCCCCTTTTGTCTCTTTGGGGCCATGCATTATTTATACCCCAAGGTGGGTCATGACATTCTTGATCATATAACAAAATGTCAAGCCACCTCCACCCCATTCTCCCCTCCCAAACAGAGTCATGGAAAAGCAAGAAATAACTCCATAGTAAAAAATTTAATAAAAAATGAACTTTAATTCATGATAATTGTTTATTAGTCTGATATATCTTCATCAAATCTAGTAAATGCTTCATCATGTGTTGGAAATTTTGCGAATTGCATTATATGCACAAGCTGGTAAGGGTATTCGCAGTCGACCCAGTATTCCATAAACAAGCTGAGAAAATTCTCTGTATGCTATTGACTGCAAGTATCTATATAAAAATAACAATAATTATATTAGCATACTAGAATAGATTTTATACAATAGTTCAAAAGTTGCATTTTTGAAATTAAATGTGTGCACTGTAAACTCAAAGACAAACATAACTTTGCCATGCCACATAATACTCATATATATGTGCAAATATAAAAAAACAAATATAATTTCTCACAGAATTAAAGTGTAGCTACATGTAAAACACATACATGATTTTAGTTAGCCATATTGAGCTGACTGCATGATGACGAGGGCTTTTAACTGAAAGTAAACAAATTAAACTCACGTTTCTTCTGATCCTTGTTGGCGATATCTTCTACGACTTTTAGTTTTGTATTTTGGTGCAGCCATTCTTAAGGACCATTTCTCCAGGCAATTAATTCGAAATCCTGGGTGATGTAACACACAAGTAGGTGGTGTTTCGACATCTTGGAGCACTTCATCTGAACACAGTGCCTTGGTGCATCTGTCTATTTCCTGGCAACACTGAGCCTCATACACATTCTGCAGCAAACTTGTGTCACAGTTGTTACACTTGCACCTAAATGAATATTTAAAACAAAATAAAAATACTTAATTTACGTAATTAATCCTGTCGACGTGTGTAGCAAAATTACATATCGAATTGTAAAATTAGGCTTACCAGTCACTTGTTGGAATTGTCCCGTTTAAACGTTCCTCGAGGGTTTCAAATCGAATCCTATCAGTCTCTCTTTCTTCTTCGTACTTCTCGACCCAATCATCATCCGCTATAGGCTCATTCTCGTATGCAACAGCCACTGCCCCAACGCTATTGATAGGGTTGTCTGGCATGTCTGCTTGGCCTTGAGTTGACGGCGAGGTTGACAGCCCTTCGTCTTGCTCTGAAGGCGAGTCAAATTCTTCCACTTCGAGCTCATAGTCCTCAACTACATCCGAATCTGAGTCATATGATGTCGAATTGTCGTCTGAGTAAGATTCAGAAGCAGACATGTCCAAAAACAACAGAATTTACAGATTTGTTGTAGCCTTCCTCATTCGGCGTAGTTCAAAAACAAGCGGAACAACATGTGTGTGAAATATGAGGTTCCCGATTTGACGTCATCGCCTGCTGTTCGTACTCAGACTCTTTTCTCCCGGCCCGGTTTCAAAAAACCCTATTTTTTGACATGTTTGAGGTAAAATAAATCTGGAAGTATTTATCCGTTTTAAAAAAGGTATATATCATTCGAATTGTCTCGACACGGCCGATTTTTGGGGAAAAAATGGTAATTTTGACATATGCACTTTAAAAACTATGCCATGGTAATTTTTTAAAACTCAATCAATAACGTTTGCAATTACATATTAAAGTTAATTTAATATCAATATACATAACTCTGTACTTCATGTATATTGATTTTCTTTTCGCATGATTTATCATTAACTATGGTCACTATAGGACTGTCAGTTTACCTTTTAAAAGCTGAATGATGTCTGTATTATTAGATACTTCATTTTCATAGTGGCAGACACAGGGTCGAAACTAGCTGGGCCCACCACACTTCCGGCTTTTTGACAATTTGTATGCAGTGCTTTCACTTTTAAAGTAAAAACTTCCCTGTGTTTCCTCTTTTTGAAATCAAACTCCTTCAAAATTTCCTTTTTAAAGTTATTGTGGGGCGAGCACTCCCCCTCTAGTGTCCATCATGGATTCATTTCTATCCACATACCTTGTGCCCAGAATGGTAGAAATTAATACCTGCAAGTCAAGAGATCGTCACGAAATTCTTCTTTTTGTATGGGTACTTCAAAAAAAAAACGCTGGACAACCTGTAAGCATGGTCAAAACGTAAAAATCCACATCCTTGTGGATCATCATGCGAACTTGCTGCAAAAAACTGCTGTAGGACAAACAATAGAGTGCTTACGCAAGCAGAACTTCATTGTTTGACGCTGTCGTCAATTACATCATGGTCGTGTTGTATTTTCCGCAGTCTTTGAATTTAGTGTTACGCAGGGAAAGTAGACGTTAACTTCTTGAATTTTGTTCCTTCGTTTTTAAATTTTAAAATTCATTCAAAATGCCAAAATTAAGAGTAATAAGAGATTGTTTACTGCTTTGTCATGAAAAAAAAATTAATGACCAATGAAGAATTCCTATTTCTTTACAACATAAACCAATAAAAAAATCCTGATTTTCTTTACTGGCTGTATGACAGCTTTGATTTAGACAAGCTGAGCGATAGTGAATGCAAAGCAGAATTTTGTTTTCTAAAGGGTGACATATATGACCTTAAGGAAATACTGGATATACCCGACAAAATAAGATGTTATAACAGGCTTGTCGTAGACGGAATTGAAGCTCTTTGCATTATTCTAAAGCGGTTTGCATACCCAATTAGATATAGCGATATGATTCCCAGATTTGGAAGACCTGTACCACAGTACAGTATCATAACAAAACATGTCATGGATCACATTTATCAAGAACACGGTCATCGTCTTAGCAGCTTTGAGCAACCACTCTTATCCCCCATTAAACTATCAAGCTACGCACAAGTTATCCATCAAGCTGGTTCTACTTTGGAAAATCGCTGGGGTTTTGTGGATGGAACAGTGAGACCAGTTTGCAGACCTGGCCAACAGCAGAGATATTTGTACATCGGCCACAAAAAAGTCCATTCAATTAAATTTCAATCAGTGGTAATCCCGAACAGTTTAATTGCAAATTTGTCAGGGCCCTATGAAAGAAAGAAACATGACAGTGGCATGTTTACGGAATCTGACCTGATAACAGAAATAGAAAATTACAGCTTTTCTCCTGAAGGAGATGCATTTTGTATTTATGGTGACCCTGCCTACCCTCAAAGACCTCATCTTCAAGCACCATTCAGGGACAGGCAATTCGCCAGAATCTATCTATAATAATAACTATGAGATTAGTTTCAGGCAGCAGATGTTATAGTAGGCAGGTGACAAATCCCGGCCAATCTTGTCGCTTGCATGCCAACAGTATCAGAAATACGTACACTGTAAACACGCTAAGTACTCCACGTGCTTCTCGTGCGCATATTTTTGTTAATGAATGGCACAAATATTACGAATAATCGAGATCTTTCATCCTGTGATTATTTTTTATGAAAAAGACATGGAAATTAGTTATTTCAATAATCAATACAGTATTTACCAAGTACGCTTAAGTTACAATTCTCCTTACATCTTCATCTGCTGGAGCACAGTTATTAGAATATACATGGTTTGGAAACTAGATAGAAGTACAATACAACTCATTATCTATGTTATTGTTAAGGTTTATGCAAAAAATGGTTCCTTATCCGTCACATGTCTATTGTCAATAGCAATAGCAATTGCTTGGCTTGGCTCCTCAACCGTGACTTGAACAACATGTTAATTCAGACCTTACTATTGGTTTAGTTGTTCAAAATACAATAGACACTGACAAATAAGGAACAACTTTTTGCATAAATGTTCCCCGACATAGATAATGAGTTCTATTGTACTTTTATGTAGTCTCCAAACCATGTATATTCTATTAACTGTGGCTGCAGTTACAAAGTTGTTCTTATAAACACAGATCTTTACTTTAGAATTATTCAACTGATTTTGGTGCACATTTTAAACCAACAAACCGAAAATCAAAAAGCAACTCTTTTAACTTATTCTAATAACAGTATGGTTGGTGTCGGGAAGAAGTTTGAAAGCCAGATTGCTGCTGCGTCGGCAGAAACTAGTTTAACAGAAAAGCAAGTGAAGGTTTGTGTAAGCCAATTCAGGTCATAAATATTCATGTTACTGCCAAACATATAAATGCATGTTTATGATATGCATATATTCATACAAATAAATGTATGAATATTTTATACATATACTATATTTAGTTTATAGAGATGAAATAAAACATTAATGCATTATATATGTCATAGCTTGCTAATGAATACACTGTCAGTATAAAAAATAATGTATTATCATTTACTCCCTCAGTAATCAATTAATTTTTTATTATTTTTTTTGTGAATTTAATTAATTTACAGAACTGGATTGCCAAGCAGGCTTAAAAAAGAAAAGGAAAGAAAAGAAAAGAAAGATTATTCAATAAAGAGGGCAAGAGCATACAATTTTACAGTTTTCCGTCGCTAAAAAAGGAAGAAGAACAAAGAAAGCGTTGGATAAATGCATGCTGTCGTGGCGACCATTTCGTTTGTAAGAAAGACAGTTATATTTGTGGAATTCACTTTGTTGGAAGTAACGGACCAACTCAAGACAATCCCGATCCAATACCGGCAACCGCAAACCGAGAAAAGGTTGGACGTAATAAATTTTATTCTATTTTATATTTGCATAAAAAGTATATTTTGCATATTTAATATATTCTCGATTGTGACTTTCTTGCCCTTTTGGAAAGTTGTTTACGCTTAACTGAAGTTTTATCATTAGCCCTAGTCTGTTTCTTTAATGGCAGGGAAATACATTTACCAATTTTTAAATCTTTCACTTCACAAGGTTTGCTTGATGAGATTGGTCTTTTCACCCACTGGCAAGGCCCACTGGTAACACTTTCTGTAGAGCGGGTATTCAGAAGGTTTTCAAGGGAATACATCGCTGCTGAAATGTGCTTACAACCTCCATCTCTACCCCCTTTACATGCACACCATGCTTTCAATAGTGCCCCTATTTGCACCTTTGCCATCTAAAATAAACCACAGGTCGTAAAAGGCCTTTCCTCCTACATCATCGGTTTTCTTCATGCTGGGTCGAACTTTGCCAACATATAAATGTACCCCTGCACTTGGTAATGGCTCGGTCAACAAAGATTCTACATAGCCCTCTTCAAACAGGCGATAATCATCGAATGCTTTGTAAGCAGCTAGACCTTGTTTATCATACTCAGTAGAGTTGTATATGAGGTGGTTAAATATGTCGAATAAACCAAATGGTGGCGACTCGATGAAATCGTTTACGTATTTGTGAGACCCAGACAACGGATCATCAATTTCTATGCCATGTACGGTTATTTTTAAATCTTGTTCAGTAGGCTTTTCGAAATTTGGCTCGATTGGAATCATCATTTTCTCAACAGACGCAGCGATTTCGACTAACGCAGGTTTAAGATGCCCGGTAACTGTAACTCCTCTCGCTTGTAGATAATCTTTCAAGTCGGAGAGACACATTTCTTTAAATTTTTTTTGTTCCAGAGTAAAATCCATGCTTGTATCGTAATAACTTTTCTTAGTGGAGGTTTATGCGCATTTATGTTTCGTAATTTGACTCAAAATTCAG
>NW_021163021.1:17500-70000 GCF_004324835.1 Dendronephthya gigantea
GTATATTAATACTATATCTCACAAAATATTTAATCATATAGCTTTCTGCAATGTTTAAACAGCTAGCTAAAGCATAATTATAAAGATGTTTGAAGTATACATAGGCGTTATATAGCTATAATATATATATTACCTCTTCATATGCACAGGAATTTGTTATTTAAGAAATACTAAATATGTTTTCAATCTTTCATGCCAAATGAAAATGGAAGAAGCAAAAACAATTGACATGTATGCAAACCTAACATTGCTATGCAGTCTCATTCATAAGTTGTTTAATAAAAACAAGACAAACAAATTGTTAAGCAAGGAAGCTTTCAAGGTTCTTATTCAAAGTTGTAGCTCTGATGGAGAGCAAGAAAAAATACGTTATGCTGTTGCTGGCATATTTGGAATAAAATCATTTTAATTGGATTTCATTTGTTGATGCATTAAAAACTGAGGAACTTCGCATAACGTCACAGCATTCAACCAAATTTGCGTCAAAAGCACCTGAGATGACTAATATTGGGAAGGAAATAGAAGCCTTTGTAAAATTGTGTGGGGTGGGCGCAGAAGCTTGGCATAGAACTGGCATCTTAAAGTTTGATGGCAATAAAACGGTGAAAAAGAAATGCACTTTCTATCCCAGCATTTAGAGAAGACATATGACAGGAAATTTGCATATGGAACAATAGTACAAATGTGTGTAGCTCGAAATCACCACCGCTGATCAGCCAAAAACTACACCGCAGTTGCTTGAAATAAACAATGGTCAATAGATTTAGCTGAAGTGAATGCAGGGGCGCCGGAATATCGATAATAACGGGGGCAGATATTCATATATTCGTGTTCTGCATTATTAACTCCTTTTGAAATCGATTGTTTTTACGATCTGCGAACATGAATATATGAATATCTGCCCCCGTTATTATCGATATTCCGGCGCCCCTGAGTGAATGATTTAGCAAGATATAATTATGGATATAATTATGGTTATAAATATTGGTTAGTTTGTATTGATGTTTATTCTTGATACATTTTTTTGAAATGGTTGAAGAATAAAAGTAGTAACAATGTTGGGAAAAAATTTGAAGAAATCTTACATCATAGCGGAGAAATTCCTGAGAAAATTCAAAGCGATGACAGAACTGAGTTTCAAAAAAATTGAAAAGGAATTAAGTAAAAAGTATAATTTCGAATTATTTCATACTTTTAATTGTGAAATTAGCATCGCATGTTGAGCGTGTTATCTAAACATTGAAGACAATGGTTAGACATGTTATTTCTGTCAGTCATAATTTTAATTATTCAAAATATATTCATGTGGTTGTTCAAAGGTATAATGATTCTCCCCATACAGCACTTTTTAATAATTATCCTTATGATATATATTTTGATAGAAAAAAATACCAATTGAAAAAAGATTATTAAAGGTTTTTAAAAATCCCTCCATTATTCATTCTTTTTTAAAAGAAGGCAAAAAGTTAGAATTGCACCTGCGAAAAATTCAGTGTTTGAATAATCCAGTTTACAAAGATGGAGAGGGGGGATTTTTAAAATCAGTAAAGTTTTTGTCACTGATCCCTTAACATATTAAATTACTGACTTAAATAACGAGTTAATAAAGGGGAAGTTTTATAGAGAAGAATTGCAAGTTGTGTAGAAAATTAAAAATTTTAGTTTTTCTTTTTCCTACAAACATCTTTTACTGTTTGAAATAAAACATTTTAAAACTCTTGCTGACCATGCTGTCTATTTTTATTCATATTTGGGGCATAAAAATTATATTGAAATTAAAATTAGGAAGAAAAAAAATTCCCAATGGAATTCATAGTTTAAAAAAGATATTAAAATTTATTAATGGGAATATTGAGGAATATGGAATTAGTTTTTTACAACAAGCAAATGGGAAAATTGAGTTAGTTTGGAATTAATTTTTTGAAGGTAACACGATTCACAGTGCCTTGCGCATTCCAGCCAGTCAGTCATTGAAAAATTATAAACCATTAGATTCTGGAAGACTAAATACAATGAGATGCGAACTAAGTTCATTAAAGTTAATATTGCTTGATGAGATATCAATGGTTGGCAACAGTATGTTCACCATTCAATTGAACAACCGTTTGAAGGATTTAAAAGGTAGTAAAGAGGATTTCGGCGGTGTCAGCATAATCACAATAGGTGATTTATTTCAACTAAAACCTGTAATGAATGGTTACATATTTACAGATGTTCAGTCTTTAAGTTCTTATGATGTTCTTGCCTCGAACTAATGGAGAAAATATTTTAGAATGTTTGAGCTTGATGAAATCATGCGACAGAGAGAAAGCAAGATTTTTGCAGAGATACTTAATCGACTTCGTGAAGGTAATCATACTCCGAGTGATCTACAAAAACTAAAGGAAAGATGTGTTGAAGAGAGTGCTTGCCCAAAGAAGCCCCACGTTTATTCATTCAAAATGCTTTAGTTGATGAATACAATGATATAGTTTATCAATCATATGATCGTGATAAATACATAATCAGGCACAAGATAGCGTAATTGGAGCCTGTTCAGCTGAACTGAGGGAAAAGATCATCAGACAAATACCACATGTTCCTTTGAAAAATTCAAAACAGTTGGCTCATAAACTTCATATTGCTGTTGGACAACGAACAGAAATTGCGGTGAATATACGCACTGATGATGGTCTGACAAACGGTGCAAGTAATGTCATTAAGCATGTTCAACTGACTGATAATACTAAACCTTCTGGCATCGTCTGGGTTCAGTTTGACGACGAAGATGTTGGAAAGAAAACCCGACAAGAAAATAGAATTCTCTATGCTCGAAGTACATCTATACTAAGTACTTGGACACCAATAAAACCTGTTACAACGCAATTTGCTGTAGGTAAAACGAAGTCTGCTCAAGTGGTAAGAAAGCAATTTCCTTTGAGACCAGCTGCCGCAAAAACGGTTCATCGATCACAAGGTGATACTCAGTCACAAATCGTCGTTAATTTGAATACAAGAAGAGCAATTCCTCATATTCATTACGTCGCTCTAAGCCGAGTAACAACAATCGAAGGGTTATATATAACTGATCTGTGCGAGAGTAAGATTTCTGTTGATTCTAAAGTTGTAGAAGAAATGCACTTACTGAGAAATTAGTATAAATTAGATCTTTGCTTTACTCCGTTGTACATGCTGAATCCCACTGATTTAAAAATTTGTTATCTTAATGCAAGATCTTTGCACAAACACATTGAAGATGTACGAAAAGATATTAATTATACGTCAGCTGATATCCTAATTTTTACCGAAACGAGATTTAGTGCAGAAGATCCTGGTGAATTGTACGCAATTGAAGGCCATGAGTTATTCAGAAATGACGACATTTCAAATTTTAACCGTCCATATCATGGAACAGCTGTTTATTAACTTCCTATGATGATTGGATATCCTTGTGCGAGAAACTGTCATGGGATCGAGGTAACTATTATGAAGATGGTCGAACGTCCAGACCTATTAATTGGAATATACAGATCTCCAACACTTGGATTATCATCTCTTATCGCTGCCATTTCTACGACATTGGAGGAACATCCTTCTCCACAGGTTATAATCATTGGAGACTTTAATGTCAACTGGCTTGATGAGATAGAACGAAGATCACTGTACAATCTTATGATCAATGCCAATGGTCTCGAGCAACTTATATCTAGTTCTACAACAGATAATGGAACATTAATTGATCATATGTATACCAATTTGATTGAAAAGAATATCCAGACAGGTACTCTCGAAACTTACTTTAGTGATCACAGAGCAATTTGGGCTTCTATAAGGAGATAATCGCATCCAAACATAGCGTTACAAGAACAACTATAGTATTGATATTGTTAGATGAACCCAGGCCAATATTTATTGGCCTGGCTCCAATCTAATAAAAGGTTAGTATTTATTTTTTCGGCTTTTTTTTTCACTTTCTCTTCTCAAATTTACCATTTCTCTTTCTTTAGGTTCCGGTGGAATATTTTCAAATTACTCACATGATGTCGAAGCTGAAACATTGATAATTTAAAGGTAAATAATGGATTCGTATTAGTAAATGGCAGATATATGCCTCGATTTTCTTTGATAACGCGAGTTCTTGCTTTTTACAGTTCAGCTACCGTTGCTGTTGCCAAGCGCGTGGATCAACGCGAAATTAACTCGAGGATGAGAAGAATACAACAGAAATTTTGGATATCCTAGCTCCCTCTTTTTTGCTGATATCTTCTGTCAACATACCGAACTCTAATCTGTTCATTACAGCAACGAATGTTAAACTTGAACAAAGTTCTATTCTAAAGCAACGCTGAACTATTTCACCCAAGACAAAGGGAAAATATCATACATTTCTGGAAACTACTACTGAACAATACACGTTTATATCAGTGATGAATGGCAGCATTCAATGTTAACTGATTATCGGATTGATTACAACACTGATAAAATATTCTCAATGAAACTTGCAAACAAGCCACGTAGTCTTATGGAATTTATGAACTGGTACTATTACCTCCAGCTAATTAACGCTGATAAGATATTGTAATGAAGATTGCACACCATCTGCACATTCTTGCTCGATCTATGAAATCATACCATCATCTCCAGTTAATGGTGATAACCTATTGTCAATGAACCTTGCAAACAGTTTAATCTTACTGAATCGAATGACCTTCATTGATGAACAAAAATACGAATGTTGTTATCATATAACAAAAGACATGATGATAATCAGTGACTTTCATGGGACATCACACGAAATAATTTGAAAACGTCTGAAACCTTCTTTCTCTTCTTCCAAACTAAGCTTTATGTTATCAGACAATATGTGCCACCATCCTCGAACCTTACGTCTTTCTTTTTTGTTCTGTCCACCTTTTGTATATTCTCTTTCTTGCAATGTGTTGTATGTGTGTATTTCGTCCTTTAAATCTGTTTCCAAAAATATGCATTTCCTATCTTTTGTAAAATGTTTTTATATATGTTTTGATACTGTCATTAAAATGTATTTAATACAAGAAAACAATATTACAGTATAGAGTATGTAATAAAATCTACTTCGCTATAACTGTGCTGTATCTAACTTGCGCATTTTTGCCCATGCTTTCCTCGCCATTATAGCACCCTCTCGTTTGACATTAAACACAATTTGAGAATTTTTTCCAACCCATAGCTTTATCGCAGCTAATGTTTTATAGGCTACCCACATGTACGCATTGCGTACCTATTTTTTTTGTTTTATTTTTCGTCGTCGCAAGTGTGTAATGAAACGAAATATACTAGTATTTGAAATGTGAATGTGACCGTATTTATCTACGTTGCAGTCTTGTCTCCCAAGAGTTGTGGTGCACAGCTTTGGATGATATTCCGATGCACGATTCCATTTTGCTTGCATGATACGGCAATTCCTCCAAGAGGAGAAAGTAAACCGTTCTTTTCATGCTGTTTGATTAAGTCTAGATTGAATTGGGTAAGAATATATATAATACATGTAGATTCTGGTCCTATTTTAATAATGTCGCTGCTATTTTGCCATTTAGCAAGATGTGGTTGTGTATGGATGCGTTGAGACGTCATAGTTTGCACAGGATTGAAGATTTAATATAACTATATAAGCACGAATTCCAAAGGCAAAGTGTAAGACAAAGCAAATGTATCATGTGGTTTATTTACATTTTTGAACAATTGAACTTCTATACTTTTTAAAGTATGATGTGCTTCTGAATTTCGCGATGGAACATTTAGGTTCACAAGGCATCTAAATGAATATGAACTGTATTCTTTATGTTCAAAAGCTTTATATTGAAGACTGGCATGTGCGTGGCACGCCAGAGTTAACACCAGAACAGGCATCTTGTTAAATTTAACACCCTTCGTTTCAAATGGAACAGAAATGTTTTAATCTGTGCATGATGTAAGTAGTGAACAATACGGTGGCCCACAACTGTCACACTATATATTTAACAAAAACCAAATTAAAATTGCCTACATCAAATTCAAATTGCCCACATCAAATTCAAATTGCCCACATCAAATTCAAATTCACTCACATCAAATTCAAATTCGCCCACATCAAATTCAAATTCACTCATATCAAATTCAAATTCGCCCACATCAAATTCAAATTCACTCACATCAAATTCAAATTGCCCACATCAAATTCAAATTGCCCACATCAAATTCAAATTCACTCACATCAAATTCAAATTCGCTCACATCAAATTCAAATTCGCTCACATCAAATTCAAATTGCCCACATCAAATTCAAATTCACTCACATCAAATTCAAATTCGCTCACATCAAATTCAAATTCGGCTGCTTGCGCGTGAATTAAAACAAAATTAGCACTGAATTGGCCACTTGAAGTTTATAAGCTTTACTGAAGCTAACCCATCGAGAAAAAGTCCCTGGCTTATCCGTCATAACGCAATGTGGTTTCTATTCCACTTATCACAACAATTTTCAATTATACGGATGTAACCTGTCAGAAACAGCAGATGGAGAATGTTTTGCACTAATTGTGGTACTTTCTTGCACGAAAACGCTAATTATTGTACTGGATGTGGACAAGG
The DNA here is from genome assembly GCF_004324835.1 of Dendronephthya gigantea. NCBI lineage: Eukaryota > Metazoa > Cnidaria > Anthozoa > Malacalcyonacea > Nephtheidae > Dendronephthya > Dendronephthya gigantea. The sequence continues at coordinate 24,089 of NW_021163021.1, forward strand.
TAAGATTTTTGTGCAGCTAAAATGACAAATTATTCGTTATTGCGATGCACAAATAATACGGTTATTGTATAAAAACATACTTGCATGGAGGTGAGTTCGGATTTGACGCCCCGAGGGTCGCTGGTAGCTGTTCGAACCTACCTCCTTTCACTCTGTAGTTTAGGTTCGAACAGCTATCAGCCACCCTCGGTGTGTCAAATCCTGAACTCACCTACATGCAAGTATGTTTCGTTTTTATCTTGTGCAATTTCAGTAAAAAGTACTGAAGAAATGACATATTTTAGTTTATTATTTTTTGTTCGGGCAACGAGCCACCAACACAATACATACAAACAAGCTTAGGCTTACACTGAAGCTAAAAGAATTCTCTAAAATACGCCCAATTTTCGGCGGCCATCTTGAAAATCCTGAACCCACCTCATAAACATACGTCAGGAGGTGGTTTCGAGAACAGATCACAGAATGTCTAGTCAAATTCGTCACTTAGCAAGTGCATTAAATAGAGGCAATCACCCCCCTGCTAATGTCTAAAATCATGCCATTTTTAATGTTGCCAGGGGGTGATTGCCTCAATTTAATGCACTTGCTAAGTGACGAATAATGACGAATCACACTTACGAAAAAATAGTAAAGAGTTCTTCTTCTGATAGGTATTCTGTGACAGAATAGAGATGATGTACCAGAAGTCTCACTTCTTGAAAATTTGCACCCAGATTTTTTGAGAATGACGCCATCAAATGCAAGCCAAATTCGGCAGCACACGCAAGCACTACACTACGGTTATTCCATAGAGATTATAAATAACACTAGAGGGGGCATTGATATAAAAAACCTTAATCAGAAAAGGAAACGTGCTAATGGTTTTACTAGCGATGACCCATTTAGTGTTATTTATAATCTCTAAGGGTTATTCTTTCACTCGCTCTTTGCTCCATGCTCCGCTCACTAACAATTCTCAATCACGCCATGCTGGTGCGTGCACAGAACTTTTTGATGCTGAAAAATTTCCGTGCACACACCAGGATACACCGGTTTCGAAGCTTAGATATGCAGCACTGCACTGTCAGTTCTGTTTTTATCAACCTGGAAAAGTCTGCTAAAATCGGGCGTGTATTGCTAAATGTTTACCAAGGGGGCTCTTATTTACATTAATGTTAGCAGGAGTGTAAATTTTGAAAGTTGAATGTCGGCAGAAAGGGCGCTTAGAACAACTTTGTCACATGCTCCACACCGGCTTAGTTCCAATCTGAATACCAGGTGGGGTCTTGTTCAAAGTAACATGTATGTTGTTTTACCTTTTCTATCTTTAAAGAATCCAACACGGAGAATGATAACGACTACGATTTTGTTGATGAAACGTACAAAGAAAACGAAGAAGAAATTTTTAAATATTACTACGATTTTGTTGATGAAACGTACGAAGAAAACGAAGAAGAAATTACTTCTTTTGTGGATTTACGTACGAAGAAATACTCTCATTTCTGGCCGTACACCAGGAACGCACTATCAGTTATAGCACCCTTCTTCGGCCGTTGAAGAAATATGGGTTGATGAGAAAAGGTGCCGCGCAAAAAGATTCGTTTGAAGACACCTTTCTTGAGATACAGAGGCGCATGGCTAAACTCGTTGATGGCCCTGGATCTTCAATGGGTTACCGAGCAATGTGACATGGTCTTGAGCTGAAGGGAATTCGTGTTCCTAGGGTAATTGTACAAGATTTGTTGAAGGAAATGGATGCAGAAGGAACGGAACTTTGAAAGAGACATCGTCTAAAAAGAAGGACTTATGATAATCCTGGCCCTAATTTTTCTTGGCACATCGACGGGTATGATAAACTTAAATGTTGGGGGTTCCCAATACACGGAGCGATTGACGGTTACAGCCGAAGAATCTTGTGGCTTCGTGTCACTCGTTCTAACAACTCACCTGATCAAATTGCTTATTTTTATTCCGAAGTTGTCTTAGAGCAAGGTGGCTGTCCAGTTTAATTAGTGACCGACCTAGGAACCGAAAATGGAACCGCAGTCGCGATACAAGCATATTTCTGTAATAATTCCGAGGCTCATCGATATGTACCTTCTCCAAGAAATCAACGAATCGAAGGATGGTGGGCGTATTTTGCAAAGAGTCATAGTCATTGGTGGAGGGACTTTTTTAAGGATTTAGAGTCCCAGGGGATTGTGGACACATCCAGTGAAATGACTAAGGAATGCTTGTGGTTTTGTTTTCACAAGTTATTGCAGACTGATTTGGACTCGGTGAAAGAGCACTGGAATTCCCACAGAATTAGGCAATCACGGCACGATACCGTATCAGGAAGGCCAGACTCTCTTTACTTTTTACCACAACTTCATGATTCAAGGGATTACTTAGTTCAACTACCTGATGCAGAGATTGAATTTGCTTCAGAGCACATAATTGAAATCAGTTAGGAAATGACCACCAAGAATACTTTGAGCACGTAAGGAATAATCTATCCATGTCACACCCTAAAGATTGGGAAGAAGCGCTTGATATGTTCAGGATAGTGATGGATATAGCAGCTAATGGATTTGGTATTTAAATTCAAATTTGCATTTGTCACAAGAATCGAATAGCAGTCAATATATTAAGGAGAGTATCGTAGTCATTAATCTTTTTCATATTGATGTAACAGAACAATACAATGTTTTATTTATAGTGTAATAAATAACGTTAAACAATTTCAACAAATGGTATGAACTACAAAAAATTCTTCGTCTTTGCAAAGCTAGAATTTCATTGCGGTGGGAAATGAATCCCACAACTTATAGTTTATTTATCAATCGCTCTATCATCTGTGACTGTGCAAAGAGGCAAAGGCGCTTCGAGGCAAAGTCGCTTTGAGAAGTTGCTATTTCCAAACAGAATATAGTTTCTCCGATATTGCTATGAATCTTTGATTAATTGTTGATGTTTCCCCCGTGATGACTACTGTATCAAGACTAGAATTCCACGCCTTAAGGGTAAGGTCATATTGCATAACGTCTATTCCCACCGCGCTCAAGCATTTTCAGCTTGCGAGGGGATCATAGTCAGAGTAGTGTTGTCTGTAGTATTATTAACAATAAAATAAGGCACGATACAAAATTGATGGTAAATTACATTTACACATGCATGCAGTAGTAAACACGATTCGGCAACGCAATGCAATTTCTTTGAAAATTTGAGGCAAAATTTTTTTTCTAATAATTTTTCTGAAAAATGGCCCAGAGTTGCCAAATCGAATTTCATTGTGTTTACGCGTTAAATGTAATGATAGCAAGATGTATTGGTATAATGTTCTATACATTACTACCCGTTAAAGTCGGCAACACAATCAGAATCTCTTCTTAATATTAAACATTACTCTTCAGTACGCACTGTAACCTATGGCCTTGAGAAAGCCTGCCCTTTGGACAAGGCAGTATAAAAAACTCTTTGGAAGTCCTCTCCATCTTTCATGTGACTGACTGGAAGAGTTAGCTCACGTCCACATGCACCAATACATGGGAAGCAGATTGTGCGATTGGGTTCGAAAGCAATTGTGATCGAAATTCACAAAAATGTTTAAAGGATCACCATTGATCGGTCGATGTTTTTGCCCAGTGAGCCAACCTAATACCCCCGAAACTGTTATCTCTGCTAGTTGGAATTCTTCTGCCTCTTGTTCAGATGGTTCCGAACTTTCTCCAATTTCCAAATAATTCCATGATACTGCGTCAGAGTAGCCTGATTGCTTCTCGTCATTATCCTCCAATGACATTAGGAAATCTTGGAAATTATCCATCATCCCTTCTTCTATCTCCTTTCGAATAGAGCCATGAACTGAATAGCCTGGTTTCATGAGAGAAAATACGAAGTTGGCATCAACTTGTTGGGCTTTTCCTATAATGAAATGTTGCTTGAACATTCCAGGGTTTTCCTTCATCATTTCAGCGAGTCCATAAAGTTCTAATCCCTTCATGAACTCGCCCAAATACAGCTGTCGCTTGCTGACAATACTTACAACAATTGATCTGCAAATGTCATTGATATGATCTTGATCAATCTTTCCGGTATACCCGTGTTCTATTATATCAGACGACTTTTTGGCTACATCTCCCATCACAAGATTATCTAGGTAGATCTTTTCCTCAGGTGTAATGTCAGTTTCGTCTAAATTCTTCAAGTCCAACTTGGGATTGACCATTGTCTTATAAACGCATTCATGCAAGAAACAAGGGGGTGGACCTCCTTGTGCAAGGCTTACTGCAACAATCTCTCCACAAGTTTGAAAATATCCATTCTGGACGTTATGAGTCGATTCACGGGGCTACCTGCTGGAAAGATTGAATTACCTATATCAGATATGACCTTTGCAAGAAACTCTTTTCCCATTGCCCCACTATCTATTCCATCTTCACCAGTGAAATGATCCCGAGTGGGATCAAATCTTGTACTTGTTCAGCGACAGATTCTTTATTGTCCATATACTCCCACTCAATACGACTTTCTAATTGCCGTGCTAGATTTTCATTGAGTTTAATTTGTTTGTCAACTACATTTGCAGAACTGTTGTCTGATTTAGGACACTTAATTGGAGGAGACGAATCTTCAGAATCACTATCAAATTCTCTCATGAGGAAATGGTTATGATCATCCATTGTGCATAAGAACAAGTTTATTCGGTTGTAATCAATACCAGACACCTCGTGATATCGTTTCAGCGAAAATGGTTCTTCAGTTCCAGGCAAACAATTAACAATCTGACCATCTTCATAAACAAGAAGGTATGGTTGATTTGCATTATACAAGTCACTGTAGTAAGCTCTCCATTTCTCCTCTGCCTTTTCATGAATTACAGAGGAAGTTGCAGTGTTTGATATGCGCATTCCCACCTTCTTTTCTCGCTTCATTTTTAGAGCTCTTTCATTTCCATTCCATTCCAGAAGTCGTATAAAAATGAAAACATCCTGTTCTTTTTGGGGATTACTGCCATTCTTCTGTTTTCCACCTTTCACTTTAGAGTTCCATTCTTTTCCCTTGGATGTTTTGTACTGTAGGAAAGATTTAATGGATTTCTTTGGCTTAACATCAACAACACCTGAGTTTTGTTTAGTGAAATTTTCATGCTTCTCTTTGATTGCTGTATCTCTGGCTACACAGGGAAAAATATTGACATTATGATTACTATAGGTTAATTCTGAGAATGAATATAATTAGTGAACATGACAATTTGTAAAAGGTGGATGGACAACATCAAAAAACTCAAAGAAAGTTACTAGTAAATAAAATGTTATATTGTATGCAAGGGGTGTCAATTTAGCATAATGCAATTAACAGAAATGTACTGGTTGCTACATTTTACTGAGCTAAATAAATAATAAACTGCTTTAATTTGTAAATTCTAGTGCGGACAACCCTGGATATTTACCCCAGACACATTTTAAATCCTTGTTTTTTAACCAATAAGCCCCTTTCCACACAAACCCAATTAGCCAGGGTGCAAGCCCTTTCCACCAAACTCAATCAACCGGGCACACTATATGTAATCTCAACATTTGAGAAACAATTTGTGATTACAATTAATGCAATGTATCAAGTCATCAGATTTTATCAACATTCATTTAACAATTTAACAGTTAACAATCAATTATGCATGGCCAATCTTTTGCATTTGAAGACTGTAATTAAACTGGATAGGCTGATTTAAGATGTGCTGGAATTAAACAAGATTGATATTACACTCAAAAACCTTTTCCAGCAAACTCAAAACCAGCACTGGAACAAGTTTGCATATAACAAACTTCCCTTTTCCCCTAGGGAAGACCTTTTTGGCCTCTGACCTAGCCACTATGTCACTATAGTAGTTTGCATATTTATATACAAGTTTATTCACATAGAGTAAATTTAGAACACAATTAATATAATATACATCTACTCATCACATTTTGTAAACCATAGTAAAACTATTGATTGCAAAAAAAAAAAAATTAAATGCATGTTATTGCCAAGAAAGCCTTTATGACTTGTAAACTTGCCTTGAAATTTGAGGGTTGGAATTTTTATTTTACGTTTTTATATTAAAACAAGTAATAATTCCATGTTTGAAATACAAAATCTAAATCTAAACCTAGCCCTTTTAGTATGTATTATGGTTGGAAATCAAGCCACAGGGACTCAAAAATTATGGGGAGGGCCCCCAGACCCCATCCAACCACCCATAGTTTTAAGTTACTACCTTGGAAGTTAGGTCTTTTTTCATTCATGCCCCACACAAAAGATTTCTTAAAAAAGGCCCTGGGTTCTCTTTAGGTGTTGTGGTAGAAGCAGGGTTCTCTTGTAGGGCTGTTAAAGAAGCAATGATCAAATCATGCATGCACTTAGGGCCTTTGCAGTTGGTATGTATGTACTAGGGGAAAGGTCAGATTTAAGATTAGAGATTATAATAACGTATTCTAGCCTTGGAATATTACTACAAACCATAGGTTTTTAAAAATTTCCTGGTCTTCGTCTGGCAACCATAGTTGTGTTTATTTACATTTTAAAGTTTTTACCAAAACAGCAAGGCACCACGAGGACAAGGCACTGTGGGACGAGGTACCAAATATCACGAGCGAGAAGATAAAGTATTTCGATTTTAGGCCCGATTTTAGGACCGCCTGCCATGCAGGTTACACCTGTAAAAAATGAAAATCATGAATTTGAATTTGATGTGAGGGAATTTGATGTGGGCGAATTTGAATTTGATGTGAGCGAATTTGAATTTGATGTGAGTGAATTTGAATTTGATGTGGGCAATTTGAATTTGATGTGAGCAATTTGAATTTGATGTGAGTGAATTTGAATTTGATGTGGGCGAATTTGAATTTGATGTGAGTGAATTTGAATCTGAAGTGTTTAAGGTTTTTGATTCTCACTTAAGAGATTTGCATGTTATGGTGGCCTACTACGGTGGCCCACAAGTGCAACATCAAATATTAGAAGAACCATCAAATTAAAATCACTTATATTGAATTTAAATTCACCACACCGAATTTAAATTCACCACACCGAATTTAAATTCACCACACCGAATTTAAATTCACCACACCGAATTTAAATTCATCACACCGAATTTAAATTCATCACACCGAATTTAAATTCATCACACCGAATTTAAATTCATCACACTGAATTTAAATTCATCACACCGAATTTAAATTCATCACACCGAACAAACTGGTCAGCGGTTCTCGGTAACTATTCTCGATACTTCATGTTTTCATGCGAAACTGAATATTCTGCGACCATGATTTACATAAATAGATGATGTTTTGTAGAAATTGCGGAAAAGGAGTCTCAAATGAGGCAAAATTCTGTTCTGAATGCGGAAGTGGTAAGTTTTTCTTTATAATTTTATAATACATACAGAAAATAAGCCCAACAAGAGCGCATATGACGCATGAATGGAGGACTTTGTTAATATTTTGTATAAATTTCCATTGCAAGGGTCCTACTAAAAATCGCCCGAGAGACAGAAAAACCGCCCGAGACTTAAAAAAACCGCCCAACAGTTTAGAAAAAATGGCCCGTGAGAAAATCCGATTTCTGATTTACCATAAATGCATATGCATTCAGTGTGATCTATCATTAACAATATAAAGAACTCTTTTACTTTCAGTTCAGACAAATTTAGAACCAGCTGCAACTTCTACAAGCAACTCAGATTGTTTAGAGCATAAAGGTTTGTATCCTATTTTCTTGTATTAACATGCTTGAATATTAAATTGATAAGCATATACACTTTGTGAGTTGGTGTGATGTCTGGTTTTATTAATTTTCTGCATTATACATGCTGAATATGTGTGGTGGTATACCACCCCCCCCCCACAAAAATTCTTCTTGTGGGCCAAAAGTGGGAAACTTGAGAAGAAAAATATTCTGTAAAAAAGAAACAAAATGAAACCTAATTAATTTTTACTTGGTTATTCTCAATTAAATATTTGTATTTTTAATAATCTTTAAGGTGCATTAAAAATGTGCAATTATTAAATATTAAAGTTTATAAAAAAATCTTTATCTTTTTATTCTTTATCAATTTTTCACATGTTTCAGAAATTTGTTACAGTTTTAACCCCCTCCCCTAAACCTTCATGTTTTATTATAGTTGATGAACCAGAAAAGGTAGCTCATGATAAAAAAAAGTTGAAATCATTTGCCGATTTTCAAAAGTTGAAAGGTAAACAGTGGAAATCCTTAGTATCTAATAGCAAGAAGAGCAAGAATCCAGGTGGTGATGTGAAAATATCTATTGGTCTTTACAAATTTCATCAAAAGGACATGAGGTTAAAACCCAAACGGGGCAAGAGAATGGCACTTACGGTTTCCAGTATTGCTCCATATGCAGAGATCCTTCGGAAAGCCATTGACAAGTGGAAATCATTTCATAGCGATTGCTATGATGAAGAAGAGGATTATATGCTTCTTTTAGAAGATTGCAAAGAAGCACTGTTCCTTCCTGGCTCTCATAAAGAATTTTTTACATTAAAAAAGTATCGAGAGGAGCTTGGTAAGGACTACAACAAGATCATATTGTTTTTATGCACAAGAAGTGATTTCCAGCTTCATGAAGATGGTCCATATGAAGATGGGCCATTTAACTCTGATGGTGCATCATCCAGCAAAAGATCTCGGTTGCAAACTTGCTTTAATTCTGATGCTGACAATATGATAGAAGAGTTTGTGAAAAGTGATGACACATGTGAAACACCTAACAATAGTGTGAATGATACAAGTATCAATCAGGAAATTGAATGTCAAGTTATCGATGATGAGACCCTTGCTAGAGAGTTACAATTTCAATTTGACCATGATCAATCAGCAGAGTTACCTACTAAAGAGAGTGTGGTTGATTTAGAAGAGAATAATAACATTAGCACTGCATCTGAAGATCCATGCATTGACCTTTCTAGTTTGATAAAGATGCTGGAAAATGAAGTGGACAAAACTGGTCAGTTTTTTGTCGTCGTGCGGCGAGGTGTACCCTTCCTAAGATCATTAACCTTGTGGCAACGTGAGTGTAAAAGATCATCTCCACAGAAGCTACTCCGTGTCAAATACATGGGTGAAAATGGGATTGACACGGGGCGATGTCAAAGGAGTTTTTATCAGATACAGTTTTACAAATGGGGCAAACTATGTTTCCTAATGGCGTACCAGTTGACTCAGTATATAACATTCAAAATGGTAATTTCCGCTCTTGTGGTGAATTAGTTGCAACTTCCATCGTTCAGGGAGGACCACCACCATGTTTCTTGGACGAAAGTGCATACAGCCTGCTAATTAAACCAGATGTTGAACTTACCAGATTAGATCAGCAGAAACATTTTAGTGATAGTGATCGGCTGCTTTTTGAAAATTTGAAGAATGATGTTCAACTCCACAAAGATATGATCATTGAGAATGGATATACAGGCATCATTGACGACTGTCGTAAAGATGAAATAGTGGAGACGGTGATGATGAGTATAATTGGCAGAAGATTGCTTTACCTAAATGAGTTTGCTGAAGGATTAAAGCTTTGTGGTGTATTAGCGGCTGTAAGAGCTCACCCAGAAGTTGTCAAAGAGCTATTTGTAAGAGGGAACGAAAGTCATACAGTAGATGCAAACTATGTATATTCTTTGATGAGTCCTGAGTATTCTGATGATGGCACCTCAAAAAGAGTCCTAGAAAATTCAGTTATGGATCATTTCCAAGATTTGTTAATGGCACTAGAAGATGAGTCTATTTGTGGATACACTGAAGCTATTGCATGGAAAGATGGAAACCCAACTGAACAAAATGAAGGTGATGCAGATAGAACAGATGAAAATTCCCAATTTAGTAATGCAAGTCTAACCCCTGCAGGTGTACTTGGCTGGCTTACTGGACAACGGCATAGACCGTTGAATGGCGAAACAATGAAAATTATTGTTGAATTTGATCATAACTGTTTAATCAGAAACCCTCAGCATACAGTTTGCTTCCCCGTCGTTGGAGCATGTGGTCGTGTCCTTAGGTTGCCAGTTACGCATATGAAAACAAGCCATGAATTCAAAGATGTTTTCCTTCTTGCACTCTGTAAGGGTGGGGTTTTTGCAACACCTTAAGATGTTTGAATTTTAGTGTGTTATTTATAAATCCACTTATTAATATTATTTACTGTTAATCGACTTATTTATATTATTCATGTGTTTATGATAGGGATACAGGGGTGTTAACTGTTAAATCATATTAACAACTTTGGTTACTATTCTAGTTCAGTTCTTACCATCTATATGGTTGTTATATAATGTTTCATACAAATGTTGTTTGTGGGAAGAGGGTTTTTGAGTGTATAGCATTTCTAGCCTTGACAAGAGTGCTGCTTAATTTTCGGATTTGGGAAAAAAACTCTCTGAGCAGAAATTTACTATCAAAACCCACTGAAATAAACAATACAATCAGCTGTACATTAAAATGTTTGCATAATCAATCTTAGCTGCTACAGAATCAATCACCATGAAGTGCAATTTTGTCTTGTAGTAGCAATTCAAAATGTCTTCATTTTAGAATTAGTGAAAGGTCCACTCTATAAAGTATAAACATTCAACAGTTACCAATTGTCCATAAGCAAAACTGTCAAACCCTCTTCTCATATCATCATCATATGTTGCTGTTCTGTACAATTAACTGATTATTTTCATATTGTTTTAAAGTTTACATAAAGCTTCTTAGTTCAACAATTGAACTGCAAAAAAACCTATTTCATAAGGGTAAATTATGTTTTATTTGTAAATGTGTTGAAATTTAATAAATTGTTCAGTCTCGAATAATACAGTATTTAATGGCCATTTGCATGAATCATTATACGAGTATATAACTCAAACATTCCAACCGTCCCGTTTTACCCGGGACTGTCCCGGTTTAGACTACGTTGTCCCGCTGTCCCGCTTTTACTCTAATTGTCCCGTTTTCCGTAATATGTTGAGGGTTGTTGTGTTTTCGGTAGTATTGAATATGAATTTATCCGAATAATCCAATGGAAGCTTTAGTCTGTAGTAAATCATTTGTCGATTCAATCATCTTCGAACAATTTAGTTTTCGTGGCATGCAATGCGTGTATTTTGTGCTAGTTTCCGTTCTCTTACATTAAAACGAGTTTACTAGTGTTACATGAAGTAAAGGGCATGAAAAAAGCAAATACATTATTTGTGGGCTCTTTAAGTGAAATTGGCGCGAATTTGACGTATTATTTGCAAATTTCTTACACACAACAAATACTTCCTTTACTAGTGAATATTAATTAAAAAGTAAATTACATCGTTAACTAAAATGTAATTATATCTCCATATACAAGTGTATTTTTGCAGTAGAAGATTAGATAATGTCACAGCCGGCAAAGAAACCAAAACGGCAAACAAAATATTCTGCAGAATATCAAAAGGAGTACCCTTTTATTCAAAAGTGCTCTTCGTCCGTGCCTGATCATCTGTACAAATTCCATTGTACCTCATGCAATGTTAATGTCTCGTGCGCTCATGGAGGAATAAATGATGTAAAGTTTCACGTCGCAACGAATAAACACATATCCGCCCATCGCCAACGTGAAAGTAAGAAGTACTAATTTTACTGGCAATTTGTACATGTACTGAAAATGCACTGTATTTAATCATTGCAGTATTTTCAATTTTTTTTAGGAAACGTGAGAGTTGATCAGCTTTTCCGAAAACAGCCAACGAATAAGGATATCGACCCATCGATTGCCGCTGAGACAAAAATGGTAATGTTGATTGTCCAACATAACACATTTTTAACATCGCAGATCACCTTTGTCCACTCATCAGGAACGAATTTAAGGGCAGCGAAATTGCAGAGAGATTTAGTTGTAGCAGAACCAAGGTAGCGGCCATTGTCAACTGTCTTGGAGACCACTTCTTTGAAAATTTGGTAACAGATATGCAAAACCTCCCTTATAGCCTAATGTTAGACTCTAGCAACGATAATGGATTAGAAAAGATGTTTCCCGTAACCGTTCGCATTTATGATGTCAACTATGGCAGAGTTTGACCAAATTCCTAGATATGAACTTGTTAGAAGGACGAGAGGCATCTACTGCTGAGACCATGTTCCAAAGCGTCGACGATCTTCTAGAGAGAAACAAGATCAACTGGAATTATTGTGTAGCGATTGGTCTCGACAACACAAATGTTAATATAGGAGACCATAATTCAATCAAGTCCCGAGCAAAAGAAAAGAATGAGGACATTATCATAGCTGGGTGCCCATGTCACATCCTCCCACAATGCGTCCGGAAAAGCGGGAACCGCATTCTCAGAGTTAACTGGCTTTGACATAGAGGATCATTGTGTTGATGTCTTCTACTGGTTTGATAAGTCCAGCAAACGGAAGAATACCCTGAAGGAGTACTACGAGTTTTGTGATAGCGAATATCAAGAAATAATAAAGTTTATTTCCACGCGGTGGTTATGCTTGGAACTTTGCGTGAATCGCGAATTTAAGAAATTCGAAGGCCTAAAATCCTACTTTCTTTCGGAAAACTTTGCTGATGCACGGTTTAAGCGACTTCGGCAATTCTACAACGATGCAATGGCCGAAGTATATCTTCTCTTCTATCAAGCAACTCTTCCCTCCTTTACAAACTTTAATAAGTTTCTTCAGAGGGAAGATCCGCTTGTTTATCATCTCCATGACGCACAGCAGAGATTTATGCATAAACTTAGCCTCAAAATTTATCAAGCCAGCTGTCATTCAGGGACATAAATCAAAGAAATTATCGTTTGCGGAGCTAGATATCTCCATTGAAAACCAGAAAGATGATATGAGCTTAGGAATTGGTCCCGTTACAAGAAACACCATTAAACGGCTGCTGGATGGTGGGGAAGTCGACCAAGTGAAAGTTGATCAGTTCTTCGATGCAGTTAGAGCTTTCTTTGTTCAAGCGTACGAGTATTGTATTCAGTGGCTCCCACTAGACAATAGGTTCTTGAAAAACTGTGTTTTCGTTGATTTTGAGAAGCGAGCCGAAATGAGTTTCTCGTTTGTCGAGGAAACCATCAGTTGTTTTAAGCGAGTGCACGAAGCGATACTTGAAGATCCAACGATGTTAGATGCTGTGGAAGAGCAGTTTTTGGACTACCAAGCGATGTGCGAAACAGATATTCCTCGAAACGTTTGGGATGCAGCACAAATGGGAGATATTGATGATAAACAATATCGCATGGATGTCATTTGGGGGTACTTAAAATCGAAACTCCCACTACTGAGCGAAATTGCATTATCCATTCTCGTGATACCACACAGCAATGCAGGTGAAGAGAGAGTTTTTTCGATGATCCGGAAGAACAAAACAGAGTTTCGATCGCGTCTTCAATTAGGGGGCTCGTTGAATGCCATAATGCGTATAAAAATGTCAGTTCCAAGAGAGCTAATGCCATGCTACCGATGGGAACCATCTCATGAATTGTTAAAGAAGTGCAAATCAGCAACTCGTGTCTATAACCAAAGTCACAGTTCAAACGACCAGTGATAACCGTTTTTATTTAGCAGTATATATTAGTTTACCGCAAATCTGTTACCTTAATTGGTACTGATTGAACAATAGTTTCAGTTTATTTCGCCAACAACTTGTTAAGAACATAAGGGGATGTTATATCACTTTTTTGTTATACTTCTAAGTCTAACGTTTGTGCTATAATTTAATACATAAAAGATGCCTGCGGATGAGGCTACGTTTGTGCATTGCAACAAGTATTTTATTACCTTAAGCCCGCAGCACACGAGAGCTCTCGTGTGCGGATAGTTTTGGTGAGGAATTCGCCCACTGGCCCCAGAGGCAAGTTTCTCGTGTGCGGATGCTTTTCGGGCTGAGTTAACTGCCTCGCGAGGTCGTCAGCTCAGCTGATAGCTCTCGTGCGCGGCGGGCTTTAGGAAAATTGGGGATTCAGATTGTCCCGGTTTTGAGGGTTTAAAGGTTGGAATGTCTGATAACTCTAAACCCTGATTCCAATCTTCAGGATGTTTGAAATTACAATGATCCATTACATAATTGAAATATTCCACATATTCATTTTCATCCTCTTGAATGTCTGGATAAGAATCCAAAACATGTTGACGTTGTTGCTCATTGACTGGTAGTAAAAAGTCTTCTGCATTGTGCCATTCTGGAAGGTAATAATTCATCAGGTCTTCCTGGGACTGTATCATGCCTTGTTCTTCGAATATAATGTGTATTCCAATGGTCCTTTACCTGATCCAAGTCCTGCTGAATTAAACTGGAAAAGCAAAACCACAGACACTCCATTTCAAGGTCATTTCCAGTGGTTATCACTTCACGTTCAACTAAATCTTTAAAAAAGTTGATCCACCAGTTTGCTCTACTTCTCCTGAAATATGACCACCACCCCTCAATTCTTTGATTGTGTTGAGATGTTCCGTAAATGTGTGCTTGCTCATTGTCAGTAAAAAAGCACTGTGCGGCTGCAGCCAGTCCATTTTCGGTTCCATAGTCAGTTCTCAATTTTCTGGGACAACCATCATACGCAGTTACTGCATTCATGTAGAATTTCAATATCACTTGTGGGTTGTTGTTTGATCGTGACAACTGCAACCACATCATCTTACGGCTAAAACCATCTATGCACCCATGAATGGGGAATCCATAGGGTTTTAGTTTATCATATCCATCTAAATGCCAACAATAGTTTGGCCCTGGGTTAAGGTAAGCTCTTCTTTTCAAACAATGAGCACGTCTTGTTTCACAACCGTTAGGATCCAATTCTTTCAACAAATCTTCAACTTTTTTTCAAGGTACCATATATCCTTCCCGGCGAAGAGTATGCCACAAGCTCCGATAACCAGACATACTACCCGGTCCATTGATTTCTCGCAGGATTCGTGTCCGTAATTCTTGTTCATTGAAGACTGTACATTTTCTAGTAAGACCTAGCATCTTCAATCGGTTTTTCAAGGTTCTTAAACCCATGGAAATTCCATGAAATTTCGACAGAAATTCTATGATAACGTTGTATTCATATCCCTGTTTAAAATAGTATTTGATAGCTATCGTTTCACAAGAAAGTTCGGCACCACATGAACCACAAAAGTTGTCGTTGAGCGACACTCCCGCCTCACAGGCATCACAATTCGCCATGTTGAAATTCAGAACTCTTTTACCTAAGTCACCATTTTTTCTGCACAAGTGCGTCGAGTAAATTCACCTGTCTTCTTGTCAATATCGAAAATTTATACACTTCCATGTGTTCTTTGTTTATTATACCTCTTTTTCTTTATTATCAATTAATTTAAATTCGGTGTGAATTTAAATTCGGTGTGATGAATTTAAATTCGGTGTGATGAATTTAAATTCGGTGTGATGAATTTAAATTCGGTGTGATGAATTTAAATTCGGTGTGATGAATTTAAATTCGGTGTGGTGAATTTAAATTCGGTGTGGTGAATTTAAATTCGGTGTGGTGAATTTAAATTCAATATAAGTGATTTTAATTTGATGGTTCTTCTAATATTTGATGTTGCACTTGTGGGCCACCGTAGGCCCACAACTGTCACACGATATATTTAACGAAAACCAAATTAATATTGCCCACATCAAATTCAAATTCGCCCACATCAAATTCAAATTCACTCACATCAAATTCAAATTGCTCACATCAAATTCAAATTGCCCACATCAAATTCAAATTCACTCACATCAAATTCAAATTCGCTCACATCAAATTCAAATTCGCCCACATCAAATTCCCTCACATCAAATTCAAATTCATGATTTTCATTTTTTACAGGTGTAACCTGCATGGCAGGCGGTCCTAAAATCGGGCCTAAAATCGAAATACTTTATCTTCTCGCTCGTGATATTTGGTACCTCGTCCCACAGTGCCTTGTCCTCGTGGTGCCTTGCTGTTTCGGTAAAAACTTTAAAATGTAAATAAACACAACTATGGTTGCCAGACGAAGACCAGGAAATTTTTAAAAACCTATGGTTTGTAGTAATATTCCAAGGCTAGAATACGTTATTATAATCTCTAATCTTAAATCTGACCTTTCCCCTAGTACATACATACCAACTGCAAAGGCCCTAAGTGCATGCATGATTTGATCATTGCTTCTTTAACAGCCCTACAAGAGAACCCTGCTTCTACCACAACACCTAAAGAGAACCCAGGGCCTTTTTTAAGAAATCTTTTGTGTGGGGCATGAATGAAAAAAGACCTAACTTCCAAGGTAGTAACTTAAAACTATGGGTGGTTGGATGGGGTCTGGGGGCCCTCCCCATAATTTTTGAGTCCCTGTGGCTTGATTTCCAACCATAATACATACTAAAAGAGCTAGGTTTAGATTTAGATTTTGCATTTCAAACATGGAATTATTACTTGTTTTAATATAAAAACGTAAAATAAAAATTCCAACCCTCAAATTTCAAGGCAAGTTTACAAGTCATAAAGGCTTTCTTGGCAATAACATGCATTTAATTTTTTTTTTGCAATCAATAGTTTTACTATGGTTTACAAAATGTGATGAGTAGATGTATATTATATTAATTGTGTTCTAAATTTACTCTATGTGAATAAACTTGTATATAAATATGCAAACTACTATAGTGACATAGTGGCTAGGTCAGAGGCCAAAAAGGTCTTCCCTAGGGGAAAAGGGAAGTTTGTTATATGCAAACTTGTTCCAGTGCTGGTTTTGAGTTTGCTGGAAAAGGTTTTTGAGTGTAATATCAATCTTGTTTAATTCCAGCACATCTTAAATCAGCCTATCCAGTTTAATTACAGTCATCAAATGCAAAAGATTGGCCATGCATAATTGATTGTTAACTGTTAAATTGTTAAATGAATGTTGATAAAATCTGATGACTTGATACATTGCATTAATTGTAATCACAAATTGTTTCTCAAATGTTGAGATTACATATAGTGTGCCTGGTTGATTGGGTTTGTGTGGAAAGGGGCTTATTGGTTAGAAAACAAGGATTTAAAATGTGTCTGGGGTAAATATCCAGGGTTGTCCGCACTAGAATTTACAAATTAAAGCAGTTTATTATTTATTTAGCTCAGTAAAATGTAGCAACCAGTACATTTCTGTTAATTGCATTATGCTAAATTGACACCCCTTGCATACAATATAACATTTTATTTACTAGTAACTTTCTTTGAGTTTTTTGATGTTGTCCATCCACCTTTTACAAATTGTCATGTTCACTAATTATATTCATTCTCAGAATTAACCTATAGTAATCATAATGTCAATATTTTTCCCTGTGTAGCCAGAGATACAGCAATCAAAGAGAAGCATGAAAATTTCACTAAACAAAACTCAGGTGTTGTTGATGTTAAGCCAAAGAAATCCATTAAATCTTTCCTACAGTACAAAACATCCAAGGGAAAAGAATGGAACTCTAAAGTGAAAGGTGGAAAACAGAAGAATGGCAGTAATCCCCAAAAAGAACAGGATGTTTTCATTTTTATACGACTTCTGGAATGGAATGGAAATGAAAGAGCTCTAAAAATGAAGCGAGAAAAGAAGGTGGGAATGCGCATATCAAACACTGCAACTTCCTCTGTAATTCATGAAAAGGCAGAGGAGAAATGGAGAGCTTACTACAGTGACTTGTATAATGCAAATCAACCATACCTTCTTGTTTATGAAGATGGTCAGATTGTTAATTGTTTGCCTGGAACTGAAGAACCATTTTCGCTGAAACGATATCACGAGGTGTCTGGTATTGATTACAACCGAATAAACTTGTTCTTATGCACAATGGATGATCATAACCATTTCCTCATGAGAGAATTTGATAGTGATTCTGAAGATTCGTCTCCTCCAATTAAGTGTCCTAAATCAGACAACAGTTCTGCAAATGTAGTTGACAAACAAATTAAACTCAATGAAAATCTAGCACGGCAATTAGAAAGTCGTATTGAGTGGGAGTATATGGACAATAAAGAATCTGTCGCTGAACAAGTACAAGATTTGATCCCACTCGGGATCATTTCACTGGTGAAGATGGAATAGATAGTGGGGCAATGGGAAAAGAGTTTCTTGCAAAGGTCATATCTGATATAGGTAATTCAATCTTTCCAGCAGGTAGCCCCGTGAATCGACTCATAACGTCCAGAATGGATATTTTCAAACTTGTGGAGAGATTGTTGCAGTAAGCCTTGCACAAGGAGGTCCACCCCCTTGTTTCTTGCATGAATGCGTTTATAAGACAATGGTCAATCCCAAGTTGGACTTGAAGAATTTAGACGAAACTGACATTACACCTGAGGAAAAGATCTACCTAGATAATCTTGTGATGGGAGATGTAGCCAAAAAGTCGTCTGATATAATAGAACACGGGTATACCGGAAAGATTGATCAAGATCATATCAATGACATTTGCAGATCAATTGTTGTAAGTATTGTCAGCAAGCGACAGCTGTATTTGGGCGAGTTCATGAAGGGATTAGAACTTTATGGACTCGCTGAAATGATGAAGGAAAACCCTGGAATGTTCAAGCAACATTTCATTATAGGAAAAGCCCAACAAGTTGATGCCAACTTCGTATTTTCTCTCATGAAACCAGGCTATTCAGTTCATGGCTCTATTCGAAAGGAGATAGAAGAAGGGATGATGGATAATTTCCAAGATTTCCTAATGTCATTGGAGGATAATGACGAGAAGCAATCAGGCTACTCTGACGCAGTATCATGGAATTATTTGGAAATTGGAGAAAGTTCGGAACCATCTGAACAAGAGGCAGAAGAATTCCAACTAGCAGAGATAACAGTTTCGGGGGTATTAGGTTGGCTCACTGGGCAAAAACATCGACCGATCAATGGTGATCCTTTAAACATTTTTGTGAATTTCGATCACAATTGCTTTCGAACCCAATCGCACAATCTGCTTCCCATGTATTGGTGCATGTGGACGTGAGCTAACTCTTCCAGTCAGTCACATGAAAGATGGAGAGGACTTCCAAAGAGTTTTTATAACTGCCTTGTCCAAAGGGCAGGCTTTCTCAAGGCCATAGGTTACAGTGCGTACTGAAGAGTAATGTTTAATATTAAGAAGAGATTCTGATTGTGTTGCCGACTTTAACGGGTAGTAATGTATAGAACATTATACCAATACATCTTGCTATCATTACATTTAACGCGTAAACACAATGAAATTCGATTTGGCAACTCTGGGCCATTTTTCAGAAAAATTATTAGAAAAAAAATTTTGCCTCAAATTTTCAAAGAAATTGCATTGCGTTGCCGAATCGTGTTTACTACTGCATGCATGTGTAAATGTAATTTACCATCAATTTTGTATCGTGCCTTATTTTATTGTTAATAATACTACAGACAACACTACTCTGACTATGATCCCCTCGCAAGCTGAAAATGCTTGAGCGCGGTGGGAATAGACGTTATGCAATATGACCTTACCCTTAAGGCGTGGAATTCTAGTCTTGATACAGTAGTCATCACGGGGGAAACATCAACAATTAATCAAAGATTCATAGCAATATCGGAGAAACTATATTCTGTTTGGAAATAGCAACTTCTCAAAGCGACTTTGCCTCGAAGCGCCTTTGCCTCTTTGCACAGTCACAGATGATAGAGCGATTGATAAATAAACTATAAGTTGTGGGATTCATTTCCCACCGCAATGAAATTCTAGCTTTGCAAAGACGAAGAATTTTTTGTAGTTCATACCATTTGTTGAAATTGTTTAACGTTATTTATTACACTATAAATAAAACATTGTATTGTTCTGTTACATCAATATGAAAAAGATTAATGACTACGATACTCTCCTTAATATATTGACTGCTATTCGATTCTTGTGACAAATGCAAATTTGAATTTAAATACCAAATCCATTAGCTGCTATATCCATCACTATCCTGAACATATCAAGCGCTTCTTCCCAATCTTTAGGGTGTGACATGGATAGATTATTCCTTACGTGCTCAAAGTATTCTTGGTGGTCATTTCCTAACTGATTTTCAATTATGTGCTCTGAAGCAAATTCAATCTCTGCATCAGGTAGTTGAACTAAGTAATCCCTTGAATCATGAAGTTGTGGTAAAAAGTAAAGAGAGTCTGGCCTTCCTGATACGGTATCGTGCCGTGATTGCCTAATTCTGTGGGAATTCCAGTGCTCTTTCACCGAGTCCAAATCAGTCTGCAATAACTTGTGAAAACAAAACCACAAGCATTCCTTAGTCATTTCACTGGATGTGTCCACAATCCCCTGGGACTCTAAATCCTTAAAAAAGTCCCTCCACCAATGACTATGACTCTTTGCAAAATACGCCCACCATCCTTCGATTCGTTGATTTCTTGGAGAAGGTACATATCGATGAGCCTCGGAATTATTACAGAAATATGCTTGTATCGCGACTGCGGTTCCATTTTCGGTTCCTAGGTCGGTCACTAATTAAACTGGACAGCCACCTTGCTCTAAGACAACTTCGGAATAAAAAGAAGCAATTTGATCAGGTGAGTTGTTAGAACGAGTGACACGAAGCCACAAGATTCTTCGGCTGTAACCGTCAATCGCTCCGTGTATTGGGAAACCCCAACATTTAAGTTTATCATACCCGTCGATGTGCCAAGAAAAATTAGGGCCAGGATTATCATAAGTCCTTCTTTTTAGACGATGTCTCTTTCAAAGTTCCGTTCCTTCTGCATCCATTTCCTTCAACAAATCTTGTACAATTACCCTAGGAACACGAATTCCCTTCAGCTCAAGAGCATGCCACATTGCTCGGTAACCCATTGAAGATCCAGGGCCATCAACGAGTCTAGCCATGCGCCTCTGTATCTCAAGAAAGGTGTCTTCAAACGAATCTTTTTGCGCGGCACCTTTTCTCATCAACCCATATTTCTTCAACGGCCGAAGAAGGGTGCTATAACTGATAGTGCGTTCCTGGTGTACGGCCAGAAATGAGAGTATTTCTTCGTACGTAAATCCACAAAAGAAGTAATTTCTTCTTCGTTTTCTTTGTACGTTTCATCAACAAAATCGTAGTCGTTATCATTCTCCATGTTGGATTCTTTAAAGATAGAAAAGGTAAAACAACATACATGTTACTTTGAACAAGACCCCACCTGGTATTCAGATTGGAACTAAGCCGGTGTAGAGCATGTGACAAAGTTGTTCTAAGCGCCGTTTCTGCCGACATTCAACTTTCAAAATTTACACTCCTGCTAACATTAATGTAAATAAGAAAGCCCCCTTGGTAAACATTTAGCAATACACGCCCGATTTCAGCAGACTTTTCCAGGTTGATAAAAACAGAACTGACAGTGCAGTGCTGCATATTATCTAAGCTTCGAAACCGGTGTATCCTGGTGTGTGCACGGAACTTTTTTCAGCATCAAAAAGTTCTGTGCACGCACCAGCATGGCGTGATTGAGAATTGTTAGTGAGCGGAGCATGGAGCAAAGAGCGAGTGAAAGAATAACCCTTAAAGATTATAAATAACACTAAATGGGTCATCGCTAGTAAAACCATTAGCGTGTTTCCTTTTCTGATTAAGGTTTTTTATATCAATGCCCCCTCTAGTGTTATTTATAATCTCTATGGAATAACCGTAGTGTAGTGCTTGCGTGTGCTGCCGAATTTGGCTTGCATTTGATGGCGTCATTCTCAAAAAATCTGGGTGCAAATTTTCAAGAAGTGAGATTTCTGGTATATCATCTCTATTCTGTCACAGAATACCTATCAGAAGAAGAACTCTTTACTATTTTTTCGTTAGTGTGATTCGTCATTATTCGTCACTTAGCAAGTGCATTAAATTGAGGCAATAACCCCCCTGGCAACATTAGCATGGGGGTGATTGCCTCTATTTAATGCACTTGCTAAGTGACGAATCTGGCTAGACATTCTGTGATCTGTTCTCGAACCCACCTCCTAACGTATGTTTATGAGGTGGGTTCAGGATTTTCAAGATGGTCGCCAAAAATTGGGCGTATTTTAGAGAATTCTTTTAGCTTCAGTGTAAGCCTAAGCTTGCTTGTATGTATTGTGTTGGTGGCTCGTTGCCTGAACAAAAAATAATAAACTAAAATATGTCATTTCTTCAGTACTTTTCACTGAAATTGCACAAGATAAAAACGAAACATACTTGCATGGAGGTGAGTTCAGGATTTGACACACCGAGGGTGGCTGATAGCTGTTTGAACCTAAACTACAGAGCGAAAGGAGGTAGGTTCGAACACCTACCAGCGACCCTCGAGGCGTCAAATTCTAACTCACCTCCATGCAAGTATGTTTTTATACAATAATCGTATTATTTGTGCATCGCAATAACGAATAATTTGTCATTTTAGCTGCACAAAAATCTTACCTTGTCCACATCCAGTACAATAATTAGCGTTTTCGTGCAAGAAAGTACCACAATTAGTGCAAAACATTCTCCATCTGCTGTTTCTGACAGGTTACATCCGTATAATTGAAAATTGTTGTGATAAGTGGAATAGAAACCACATTGCTTTATGACGGATAAGCAAGGGACTTTTTCTCGATGGGTTAGCTTCAGTAAAGCCTATAAACTTCAAGTGGCCAATTCAGTGCTAATTTTGTTTTAATTCACGCGCAAGCAGCCGAATTTGAATTTGATGTGAGCGAATTTGAATTTGATGTGAGTGAATTTGAATTTGATGTGGGCAATTTGAATTTGATGTGAGCGAATTTGAATTTGATGTGAGCGAATTTGAATTTGATGTGAGTGAATTTGAATTTGATGTGGGCAATTTGAATTTGATGTGGGCAATTTGAATTTGATGTAGGCAATATTAATTTGGTTTTCGTTAAATATATAGTGTGACAGTTGTGGGCCACCGTACATGTGTCCCAAATGCTAACTGTTTTAATTTAATTGTACACAATTTAAATCACTGACATGGCAACACATTGTTTTGCAGCATTCAATCCAAACATGGATAGATTACCTGAATGAACGTCAGCATGAACTGTGTGTGGGATCAACTATTTCATTAATATTGGTAGGACCTGGATTTTCTTCAACATCATTAGAAAGTCTCAATAGTCATGCTACATAAACATGATAGCACACCATCCGTGCATGCCATGTGCAAACTTGGTTGATTTTTGATTGATGATTTTTCTCAGGTAGTTTGTGGACTACAACAATAAATCGGCAATAATTTGAAAATTATTGTAAGTTTGTAACTCAATAGCACGATTCAGACCTGGTTGAAACACATCAAAGTTATTGACCCTACAGTAAGTCTGCCATCACTTTAGATAGGTCTGGTACTGATTTGCGGTGCCTGTCCTCCAAGAGGCCATAAGTATGTCTTTAGCAGCTGACGATAACTTGTAATCTCCTAAGCTCTGTCTGACAAGAAACATACCAGTAAGTTCAGATTGTTCACAACAGATGTACATCTTTTGGATGGCTAGGTAGTGTTAGACGATTCTTGTACGCCTTGATCTGGATTGGGTTTTCACTCATCATTTGCAATGCCTTTGGATACCTGCCCTGTGTTGGCCAGTCTGGGAGTACACACACTCCACACCCCCCCCTCATTTTGCATTTTGCAGAGTACCGCTGGAATCACACTAAGTGGCAGGAAAACATAAAATCTAGTTTTGACCATTGCAGGCTGAATGCATCTATTGCAAAAGCCTGTGGGTCTGGGCGATATGATGCATACTTTGGAAATTGTTTATTTGTACGTGATGCAAACAAATCAATTTCAGGTGTAAGATGTAGTTTGTGTAAGGCGTCAGAAAGCAATGCTTTATCTAGCATCCATTCAGACTTACGTTGGTTTCGTCTTGACTCAAAATCTGTCACTAAATTGTCTTTGCCTGGGATGTGGGCAGCACTGATCCATAAACCTCGCTTTTAAGCACCACTCCTATATTTGCTTTGCCAATTTATTGCATGGTATAGAATGACTTGTTCCCATATGGTTTATGACGCTTACTGTTGTGGTGTTGTCACACATTAGTCTAATGTGAGCATTTGTTATCTCCTTTGCAAAGGTTTGTAAACCGAGAAATATTGCAAACATTTCTAAATAATTTATGTGGTTTCCTCTTTCTAAGTGGGTCCAGGTTCCTCCAGAGGAGACCCCTTTATACTGGTGCCCCACCCTGTCAGTGATGCATCTGTGGTAATTTGGTGTTGGGGCTCTTCACATGTTAGTGTTTGATATGCGGTTTCAACATTCTGTATCCACCATTTCAACTCATTTATTCCCCCTTCTGATAAAAGCCTTTGTGCATCAAAATTTCCTTTTGCCTGTTTCAGAGCAGAGGTCCAATCTGTGTCAAGTTTCCAATAGTACAAAGGTCCATGCATTACCCCAGGAAAACTTGCTACAATCTTACCAATTACTCTTGCTACTTTTCTTATAGTTAGTGTTTTAGAAGCAAGCAAGTTCGTACACACAATTTTTAAATAACTAGCTTTCTCTGAAGTTAATTTGATTGTCATCATTACTGAATTAATGAGAAATCCTAAAGTTTATATTTCCTGTTAAGGGATGAACCTAGATTTTGTAGGGTGTACCACAAATCCCAAACTATCCAGTAGCAATGTAGTGTCAATTACATTTGTAACACAATTGCTGTAGGTATTGCCCTGTAAGTAGCAGTAAGTCTCCTTTCCATTCAAACCTTAAAAATTTTTGATCCTTCGTATTTATAGGGATTGAGTGATATGCATCTTTGAGGTCCAGAACAGCAATGAAACAATTTTGTGTCACTAATTTAGTCACAGTATGGATTGAGAGTATAAAATGTTGGTATATCACTGAATTATTGAACTTTCTTAGTTTAACGGATAAGACAATAGGTTCCATCTTTTTTAGGTCTCAAGAAAATACCAGAGACCACTTGTCCCTGCTCATATTGGACTTTTTTTATAACACCTTTTTGAAGCAACTTTTTTACTTCTGCATCAATAATAGGGTACTCATGTGGAAGGAACTTGAGCTAGGTGAACTATGCTGGGTAGGTGTATCACCACAGGCAATTTTTAGACCTGATACATTAGATAAGATTTCTTTATCACTTGTTATGGCAGTCCAAGCAGGGAAATGTCCAGCTACTTGTCCCTCTTTAAACCTTTGACAACAATCAGACAAATATACCTTTAATTTAGGTACAAATCCTTCAAATTTACCTACCAAATTTTGTATTTCTCTTAATTTTGCAATTATTTCCTCGTTTTTTTCTTTTTGGGGTGGTTTTGGTACTGATGCTTACCTAAAAAAGGCTTTGGTGTATATCTATAGTTCTTACAATCATAATTCATATCCCCATAAGATTGTTTATTCTTGGAGAATGATTTAGTGGCACAGGGGCGGATCTAGGATTTTTTTTACGTTAGTCAAAATTTTCGTAGGCCAAATTTCGTCACCAATCGTCCTCTCCCCGCCAGATTTATGAAATTTGTGAGGCTTTCCAAGCCTAATGCCAGGTTATAGTCTGCTAAATTCCTAGGGCACAGCTATTGAATGCCACACAAAACATTGTGTAGGCACTGAAATGGAAGGTTTAAAAAGGGACGTTTTGTGGGTATAAATGCATGTTTTTATAGCAATAGTCAAATCTCAATAATGGTAGAAATTTACCCCTTCGAACAGACCTCTCAAGAAATTTTCAGCTTAAAATGTTATTGTCTAGTGAAATGTAAGAACACAGGTTTATTACGTTATCATTGAATTTGGTCAAAGCGAAATTGCTTTATATTTATATATTATAATGATTTCGCAAATATCCATAGCTTTCTAAATCTTTCAAACTGCAAATTACAGATTATTACACTAGCTCACAATCTATACAATGCCTGCAAGAAGAATCTGGGTAATGCGAATAATCAATACAAATGAGAATATGAATAGACTCGAAATTCTAAATCGATTTGATGGGCGAATGCAAATATATGCTAATAACAGCAGCCTCAAAAGCCTAGGTAAAATATATAAGCTAACAATAACATAGTTAAATTATCGGACCATTGTTTATATGAACTTATAGTATTATCAGAGTATAGTTTACATAAACATCAACACTGGATAATTTACCTTATAACAGTACACTTCTCAATTCGTCGAACACATGTGAGTATATTTAATTCGAAAACATCCATCTCTCGACGACATGTTATTTAATAGTGTCATGAATATAGCGCCCGCATTAAAACTGCTCTATACCGGTTTTTCTTTTGAATTCCCTTGCAAAGAACTATACATTTGACTGCAAAACACGGGCTCTGATCGGTCATGATCGGTGATATTACTCACGGTCAAATATAAATGCATAATATAAATACATAAGAGATGCCTGCGGAGGAGGCTAGTCTGACTCTGATCGCTTGATCGGTCATGATCGGTCAGGAATTAAACAGCCAATAAGAAATGAAGATCAGACCAACCTCCAAAACGATCACAATTTGTGTCGCCATGGAAACTATTGATCTGACCAATCAGATTGATGAAAAACGCCCATAACCAACCTCTAAAACGATCAGACCAAACCTCCAAAACGATCACCATTTTTGTCTCCTTGGAAACCACCGAATAGGCCAATCAGATTGACCAGAAACGCCCCTAACCAACCTCCAGAACAATCACGATTGTGCAGTTTGAAATTTGAACTCAGAGCGGGGAAATCAAGAGAGATCAGTGTTAATTTAATTAATTCGGCCAGAAAATAAATTATGCCACTGCAAATTTACAACTGGACTGCGTTCGGAAAAATAAATATTATTTCACTTTCATTGAATCAAATTAGTGCGGAATTTTTACGTTAGTCACGTGATTGGTGTGACTACCCCTAGATCCGCCCCTGTAGTGGCACCCTTGAGGAAATGGTCAATTTGGCTGGCTTCCTTGGCATATTTCATGTTTTTGGCTAAATCATCACCAAATAGGAATTTGCTGTCAGGATGTTCCTCTGTTTCGCAAATTGCTGAATATTCTGACTTAAGAGGATGTTTAATTTAGTATTTTCTAAATTGAGGTACCTGAGCACTCGCATGCCTTAACATGGTAATAGAGTCCACTGATTGGGTAATTAGTTTGGAGAGGTCTCCCTTTGCGTCTGTCTGAATTAAGGCATTAGCTGTCTGGAGTGTGGCCATGGTGGCCTTGAGTAATGTCGGTTGTATATATTGGAGTTGGAGGTCATTCCCTTTTTTCTCCTTGGATAGGTTTGCCTATATCTCAGGATTAACCTTGGTGTTTGTCATTGTCTGACGATTTTCAGGGTGTTTGTATTTATTAAGGATGTCCTTAAGTTTTTCAGTTTTTTAATTTTTCACCCCACCTTCTCTGTGCAATATCTGCCAGTTTAGTGTCAACTTTTTCTCCAGGGACCTCATCATCGTCTAGGGACTGAGTAAGGTACTAAGGTTGTCTAATAGGCTAGGTTGAGATTTACTAGGCCCCTTTTTGTGGCGTTTAGTAAGCTGACGTATGTCATCTTCCTCATCCCAACTATCACTTGCATGAATACTGATTTCAGCATCTGAATCAGAATGGTTAGGTTGCTTTCTTTTGTACCTTGACCCATGTGCTCTGTCTTAGTCAGATGACTCAGATTCAGAAGGAGATGTTTTCCTTTTTCAACCTTTTTAGGCTGTGGTTTCCTTGTTTGCCTGTGGGCTCTGGCTTGGTGTCGTTACACCTCTGTCGCCATGGTTTTGCGTTGTTACACGTTGTTTGCCGTGCAAAAGCCTCGCCTGCTGTTTCAGCAGACGCATTGTACATTTTTTCAAATATGATTGCCATTTGGCCCATATTCTTATCAATATTTGCCAATGTGGCATGTACATTAACATCTATACACGGCCCATCATGGTCAGTGTGTTCGCCCAAAGGCGCATTTTCCTCGTCCATATTTTTGCAAATTTAACCTAAATCAACGAAAAATTTTAATACATGGATACTTACCAACTCGGGCTTCCCTATGGTTAAAATTTTACCTTGTTTTTTGGGTGGATGGCAAAGAGAAAGAAAGATTTAAAGAACGAAATACTCACAAAAGTTGTTGACTTTCCAGCAAACAACTTAGCACTGACCAGTAATGTGCATGCGCATCTCATGGGACTCCATAGTGACGTGGACTGATGACATGATAGAATCAGAATAGATGATAAAAGATGCAACTAATTGCTATAAAAAGTGTTTACATGAAGTAATAATCCCAGGGCCTTCTTTGATAACCACAAACCACTGTCAATAACACCTGGCAAGTTCAAGGTGGTTGATGGGATAGTTTTTCCTGTTTCCTTGTGGTGTTTGAAATTTGGACTACTTTGTTGGCGATATGGAAGGTAAAATACATAAAATATGCATAAATATAAATCATGAAAGAAGTATTTACATATTTGCTGGTTTGGAAGGCACATTTTTGTTTTTATGTCATTGATTTGACAATTGTTAACAATGGCATTATCTTTGAACTTTGTTCCGAACAAAACAGCTACCCGACTTGTGCGTGTATAAATATGTGGAGAAATTTCCAACCCAGTATTAAGGGCAAGCTCAATTTTGAAGGTTATCCTCTGGGAAGATTATTTTGAGACTGTAGAATGTGAGAAGACCTATCAGTTTAAAAACCTAAGAGTTTAAGGATCAGCATCTGACAGATATTTAAATACCCTAAAGTTGTAGCTCTTTATTGCTTCAGAGTGTGAAGCATTTTGCAATGAATTTGTTCCTATTGAGAAAGGGCTAATAGCTACAACATCATTGAAGATAGAGGTGAAAATTCTTGGAATTCATTGAACATACAAGAAGTTGGCTTATGTATCTTGTGAATGAAATGCTCTCATTTCAACTTGACTTTGAACCTGTATGTTAAATGTTCAAGATTATGGCATGTTTAGCATATATTGTTGTGTTTGGGGTTGCTGTGTTTGGGATATGTTAAATGTTCATGATTACAAGACTATTGCATGTTCAGCATATACATTGTTGTGTTTGGGGTCACAATTCTTTAATAATTGTATACTATTGCACTGATTGCTGAAATTTTTTGCATACATTATTGTAAACTCCATATTACTAATAAACCTACATAATTATGCAATTTATACATGCGAAAAATGCAAATTTTCGCCAGCACTGAGCACGACGCATGTGCAATCAAAAACCCTCAAGGTTATCGATGATTTCGGGATGTTTTAGAGTTAACTTGTCAGAGTAGTACTTAACTTTTATTGCACCTTATTGCTTTCATTGTTGCCGATTTGTTGCCCTTAAATTGTTGGGGAATCATTGATTTGAACGTTAATTTAGGCGGGTTATCGTCCGCTGTCCGGAATGGCAACCACGCTTGATGGCATCGAAGGCGAAGGTACATCAATATTTATAATTTTATGTAAATATTTTGCAGATATATTTTGTATTAATTTATTCATAAAGTTTCATACATTTCTATGCATTATAAGCATCACTTTGAGAAGTTTTTATGGGCAAACTTATAGTTAAAATACTATCATTTATAATAAAACCTTTTAGCACATGATAACAATGATACAATTGATAACAATGACCGCTGTTGCGTCAATGTTTATTATGCAAGAATATGTTCATGCTATCTGTGGTAAACCTGTAGACAACAGCAAAGAAGGATATGGACAAAAAATAAACTGTTCGCGCTGTTTAAATCGTAAAGGTGTGGTATTTTATAAACTGTAAGTCTGTAATTGACTAATTGAGTAATTGTGATGTAATTTGAGTTTCTTCTAGCCTGTGATTAAACGCCACAATAAAATCTTATTAAAATTGCAAAATATTGATGAATATGAAATGTTCTTGCAAATCACCATTTTTTGAGGTATAGCCTGTGTAGTGTGTACCACACTGATTACTTTTCAATTATTCTTAGGACTTTCAACACCTGCAAAGGCTGCAAAGCCTGCAATTACTGCAAAAGTGAGGAAGAGATCAAACCCTTGGGCAGCATTTGGTATGGTATCCAGTGGCAGTGCAAAGGATACACAAGCAAAGAAGAGTACAATGGATTTTCCCATCACATATGTTAAGGACAAGCCTGACCCACACATTTGCCTTAAATGTGGAAGTTAAATTTCAAGAGGGAGGAAATATAACAAGAAAAGGCATTGGCAGCAAAAGCACCAGGGTGAGCAAGAAGGTGATTGTGACAAATTCATTGTACCAAAGAACCATGAACTGGCAAGAAACCTGGTAAGAGAAAAAGAATCGAAACGAAAACAAGGAGATGAATCTAAGTAAAAAAAAAAGAAGCTGAGAATGACAACAACTTCGAAACATCTGAGGAAGACAACAACTTAGATGGTAATGATATTCCTGAACTGTCATTAAAGGATAATGATGCTATTAATGCTGACCCTAGACCTGTACAAAAAACACTGACTAACTTTGTTGTAACAAAAGAAGAAAGGGAACCAGTGGAATAACTAACAAAGTGATATTAGTTGAATTCTTGTAATGCTACAATCTTTAACTATACCAGAAAACGAAACCAGCCAGAATAGAAAAATCAGTGTAACCAATGATGCTACAGTTATTATAACAGCTTCAAACCTTTTAGAGGTTAAACACCCTGATTTATGTGTGGAAATTCTTGAAGATGGTTGCCGGGTGACATGTTTCACTTGTAAACAATATCAGTTATCTCAATCAAAATCAATGTAAGTACCTAGTAATTATAAATTGTTTGGCAAGTGATGACACATATATAACTGCACATTGTTTTAAATGTACTGAACTCATAATAAGGAATAAAGGATGTTGTTGATTTTTCAGCTAAAATGTGCTTTTCCCTCCAGGCAGAAGATGAAAGGTTCATGGGCAGGAGGACTAATTTATGACCAGCAGAAGATGGAGGCATTGATGACTGGTGGAGCTGATGTGGGAAATATTGTTCATCTTGTGGAGCTGATGTGGGAAATATTGGACATGGATGGTAATATACTTATACCTATTCACTGTTTATCTAGTTATTCAAAATAAACAGGAATGTAATATTTCCTAAAATAACAATTGTACACGAAATACACTATTCTGATGATAGAATTTCTTCTGTTTCACAGTAACCAGTTCCCAGAAATTATTTTGGCTGCATATCACTATGCACTCCTTCAAACAAAAAACTACTTGAAAGAGCCATTGCAATCATCTGGACTATGGCCACGCATATCACTGCCTGTTGATAAATTCACCCCGCATAGGGAGATGAACCATGCAATTCTAGTCCTTATTACTGTTAACGGAAAAAGAATAGCTATGCCCTTAGATGCTCCACCTGTATACTCAATCTCAGAAGACACAAACCAAATTGAAGGAGGTCAAGATCTTGCTGAGCAGGTTACAAATGTTGTCAAGGAGAAACTGGATTTTGATGAAAATTATATGCATTATGTTAGAGGTATAATATAGAAACTACAGTATAAATCTCTCACTCCAGTCTCTTACTTATTGTACAATGTTCAGGGAATAATAACAAAGAGGAGGGAAATTTTATTTTATTGTTTTCCTTCTTTTTATACAGCTGTTCATGCAGATGGCCAATACCAGTCAAATACATTCCAAATGGTCTATATGCATCTATGGGAAAAACGAAGACAACAGACAAGTTTTTTTTTCACCCCATGGGGTGTATCACATTGGATGGATCTAGCAATGGTCCATTTGAGAGAAGATAATAGTTCTTCCCAGTTCATGAAGCGCTTAATTAAGAGAGCTAATAAAATGCATACAATGTTCAGCTGTGGTTGTGGTCACACAGAATACAAAGGATTAGCGTCGTCGTTGGGCCTGAAGGCACGAGAGATGGTGAAATTTTTGACAACTCGATTTTTTAGTTCCTCATTCGACCAATGGGAAAAAATTTACATCAGTTATAAAGCGTTGATGGAGAGCTTTACAACATACAGAGAAAATGAAAATGATGAAGAAGAATAAACTAAATATCAGGTATGAACATGTATAGTACTGTGGTTGTAGTAGGCATTTGTAGATATGAATATATACTGTATTTCAGCATCTTCGTGACCATTATCTACATACTAGGTACGCGGACAAGATTTCGCAATCGCCTTGTGTGGAATGCTTGATATCCTAAAGCCAGTAGTTTATTTAATGGAAAAGAGCCAAGTACCCTGAAAAATCATCACATGGTTCTCACAGGTAAAAATAGCATTGAAGAGTTATGAAGCAAATTTGAAAGAAGTTGATGCAGGAAAGAGTCTCCCTGCAGAAAAGCTATTTCCAAAGCTTTCGAAGCATTGGAGAGAACTTGTTCCAACCAGACCTGACGAAAAGAACAATGAGGAAGATAATGATGAGGAAGATCATAGTGACGAAGACAACGAACCAGATCCCGGCCGCTTTTAGGTTGGTATACTCTTACTATTTACATATATGTAAATGCAGTTTCCAGTATGGCAAAAATAAAACTTATCACTTGTTGTGTTTTTTTTTTATTTTTCTAGGGTATGCCTCTACTGATTGGATGGTTGGTCATCGGTGAGAGAAGTCCGAAGGATTGCCTTGCCGACCTGATTATGCTCTGTCAAAATCTTTATGCTGCGCTTCAAGATCGGTACAACCAGAATATCCCAGAGCCAGTTCCAAAGCTGCATAAGATCTTTGAGCTCGAGAAAACCTTTAAATATGTATGTCAATTTAAAATTGAAAATGGCAAAATTGTTGTTTCTCGCCAAAACAGAATTGAATGGGAAATGGACGGAGCAAACAAATTTGCAGAGTTTTATTATAATGTCGTCTGCAATATCCCACACATTTGCAATCTTGCTGATACAGATCACAATTTATCTCTCTTACCACATCATAGCAACATGGTACTAAAGAAATTTAAAACAACCATGGAAAAGATGCTGTGGCTAGGTTTGGGAAACTGCATCGAAGCAATGTTCATTGACCCTACGGGTAAGATTGTTGGTGAGTTCAAAGAAAGCAATCTGGCTTTGTTGTCAATCTTTACTGAAGCATTCCTAGACCAGTGGTTTGAGCTACAGTTCAGTTCTGGCACCAAAGTGAAAGCTAAACTACACGAGGAAAACATCATTGCATCATTTTATAACAATCGTTACATTTTCGAGTCCCTCTGTAAAGAGATGTGTATTGCTCTAGATGTTGCGTTAGTTGCTGGTGGCTGCGAAGCGATCGTTGAAGGTTTTTATAGTGTTGTAGCATCTCACAAGAAGTGTGGAGGGCAAGGAAATAGTGTTTTGGTGCAGAGAGCTATAGTTAATTGGAGCATTCCAGATCCCATAACCTGTCCAAAAACTATGGAAGAAATAGCGGTCCTATACACTAAGGAGATAAGCAATGTGGCCTACAAAGACATTGTTTGCCTTTATTTACTGATGAGTGTGAGCAAGCAGCCCAAAGACATGATGTTAGTAAAGACGTTGACCGTCTGAGAATGGAAACTCCGAGATGTCCCCACGTGATTACGGCTGACTTACCTCACTAGTAAAATAAGAATACTGCTGCCATTTTTTTAAAAAAATACATTGTACATACTTGCTGATTATGGGTAAGAAATTAGAAATTATTATTTTAATTATATATATTGGCACAAGTTAGGACTTAGGATCAATCACCAAATAGCGGAATGGGCACACACTGACTATGATGACATAACCTTACACAATAACATAGGTGCTAAGGAGGGACGAAAATTATTACACAATATACTTTGGGTGCGCGAAATTTTTTTCCTAATTTATCTTGAGTGTGATGCTGCCCAACTCTGCAGTCTGGTGTATCACTTTTAAATATATGCTTGTGAAATTTGTTCTGTTCGAGGTAAACATATCATTATCAGTTAAACTCTTACTGAGACCATGGATAAAAAAAATTCTGTTTAATTGTCGGTCCATTATACCAAAAAAATGTTATAACTTTGTGAACCATTGCGATCTTGGCAGGCTTATCTGCAACCTCATAGCAACAGATTTTGTGTAAGAGTGAATAATGTGGTGTGGATTAGCAGCATGACGCAACCTGATTCCAAGAATCTCCAAAATACTTTGACCTCAGTCCACAAAGCACAGCAACATTTCATTGAGTCTAAAAGCTGCCAAAATAAGGCTGCCAAGCTTATTTTGGACAAACCCTTATATTCATCAGCATTGGAAGCCCTAAGTACACTTAAGTGGGTGCCGTTAGAAAAGAGACCTCATTACAGGAGGTGTGTTTATGTGTATAAATGTCTTAAATGATTTGGTTGATCACGATACAGACTTATTAAAGCATGAAGATCAACATACATACACTGCAGGGGCGGATCTGGCCGAAAATCTGACTGTATCGCTGACTAGGTCTCGCATAACTAGGGGGGTCGGCGGGCATGCCCCCCCGGAAAATTTTTGAAACTGGAAACCCGGAGATGCCATTTCCCGCGATTTGAGCGTACTTTTCCCGATATATTTTTTACCAAAATTTTCGGCTTTTCTTAGCAAAGCAGATTTTTCCCGGCTTTAAAATGCATACTTAAAAAATTTATTATGATTATGATTATATATTCTTATCAAATTGATAAATTTGGAAGTTGCAGTAAATTAAAGGTAGTTCTACTCCCAGCAGTCATTGACTAGACTTATATAATGTTAAGGTTATTCATGTGGCATAGTGGTATCATATTTCTCATTGTGAGCATTTCATATTTCACAGTCAAAATTTTAGAGCAAACTCCGTTTCATAAACTCATAGCTATTAAAACTAGATGGACAAAGCTTAGGAAATGATTCAGGCAAATTTCTAACGACAGTAACGATCTTAGTACTATTTCTATTAGCAGACCAGCCTCAAGAAAATATTAATAATAGCGGCTTTAATATAAACACGTGCATTGATCCTAACGCCATGCTCTTATTGTATACATATCAAACATGAATATTAATTTAACCAGATTTTCCACTCATGATTCAAATTAACTTCACAAAATCATCACAACGAATAAGATATTAATATATTCACAAAGCTTTGTAGTTACCTGACGGGATAATGGTTATGAGAGCTCAATCCCTGGCTTTTGGGTAACTAAATTGACATGTGTATATCTCGCAATTTATTCCCTCTCTTTGAGCAGCAGAAAAATCATTAATCATTCTCGCATGAATTTTGATATTCGTTAGCTCTTCGACCTTCTCAGCCAAAGAATTTCGCTTATTGAGCGCACAGTTCAACTTGTCTAACAGAGCGCGTGATGCCATGATAGCCCATGGCCAGAAATTTGAGACATTAACACTGAGTATGCTCAATCCTCCCTAAACAAACATGGCGGAATTGCTATTAAATTTATAAGAGTGATGACAACTTTTTAAATTCGAAAGAGTTTAGTTTCTCGCACAAAATTTGCCGCCCTTAATATTACACAAACAAATCAAGAGAAATTTAATAATGTAAATTTCCAGCTAAATACATACCTCTAAGTACGTACACTTCATCGCCAACTTTGTGTTCATTTAAATCACAGTAAATGTATATCAATAGCCCGTTTCGCGTCAAAAGTGACAGTTTAATGCGGCCTTTCCTCACATATTTCACATTGTACCAAGTTTGCCGCCCTTCGTCCGTAAACAACATGTTATTCTGTAAATATTTTTGTTTTCTTCAGAGAAATCAGACCCATTTAACCCCGTACAAATTAGAGTTGAAACCCAGGGAAATTTGTGCAAATATATGATTGTTTTGCATAATTATGTTGCGCGCAAAGGCTGAAAAACATGCCAAAACATCTGTCTTCTTCTTCGAAGATATAAAGTAGACGCCATTTTATTAGATAAAATATTGATAATAAGGGTTAAACAGGATCAAACAGTGTTTCTACAGGGTGGTCTCTCTGCTTATACCACCATATATTCATGTATGTACCTTGGTGAACGTTGCTGTCTTGTATTGTTGTCGTTTGAACGGGGGAAATGATATGCGCTTCAAACCTTTTCTATGCAAATCAAAATGTAAATCAAATCAATGTCTGATCTTCTGAAGAATATATTTGATTTGAGTTCGTTCAAGCAGAAGATCTCTTTGTCTTCCGACCTTTGCAAGAGCTTTACCAACAAATCTGCAGTGAATGACAATGATATCGCCCTCACTATCGGTATTCCTCACAAACATTTAAGACGATTTCATGATCTACTCGGAAAGGATCCATTGATAGCAGGGTATTCGCTTGTTGCAGCGCTGAATTTTTTTATATCATCACATGGAATACAGCTACACGAAAACGAACGAATCAACGGTATCCTAAGGAGAAGTTGTGGGGAAGTAAACAGCAAATGTCGTGCACTAAATGGCCGTCCAAGGAAAGAATATTTGCTTAACGTTAAGCAAATATCAATATATCAGGGTGAAATTGTCAAGGTGACTCAGCTTCAGGATCAAGTTAAGAGAACAAATGAGAAAGTCGAGATACTGTCCAAGGAAAATAAAAGTCTGAAAGACAGATGTGAGAAACTGTGGTCTGAAATAAAAGTGCTAAACTATAGCAGTAGGTCAAGTGGTATAGCCCTGAACAATAAGCAGAAGGAATATGATAGGGTGTTGGAGCAAAACATGGATCTGAGGGATTATCTTGATGAGATTGGAGTTCAACTACATTTAAAAAATACAGGGAAAGAAGTGCAAGATGTCGGCAGAAGGCAACAACATCGAAAACTTACGGAACTGAAGGTCAACATGGAAAAGAGCTTGTGGTTTACCAAAACCTTTGGTCTAACATTACAATCTGCAACTTTCTTTGACAAGTCTGGGTCAACTCACTCTTTAGCATATAACTCAACAGCGTCTAAGAAGAGTTTCAACGACATTTCTGAAGAGGACCAGAATAAAATCAAGCAAGTCTTGCTTGTTGTTGATCAGTTTTGTATAGGTGAGTCTATTTTTCTCTATATGGTGAGATGTACTCAGGTGAATATATATTGCTTGTATGTTACTCTGAGTGTATTACCACACCGGGCAAGCACGAAAAATGTGCCTGACCACAGTGGGTTTCAAACCTACGACCTTTGGAATACTAGCCCAGAATAACATACAAACATTATATACTGTATTCAACTGAGTACATCGCACCAACATAGAAAAATTGTCATATACAAGATTACAATGGTTTAGAAAGAACTAGATCCTGTTCCGAAATATCACTTACTCGAACCGCTGTGACCGCGTAACTCAGTTGGTAGAGCATTGGGCTAGTATTCCAAAGGTCGTAGGTTCGAAACCCACCGTGGTCAAGCACATTTTTTGTGCTTGCCCGGTGTGGTAATACACTCAGAGTAACATACAAGCATTATAGGTGAGGCTACTTATCACGAGCTGAGCATGACACCAGCTGGAGAACAATTGCCAAGATCTTATCTAATCAAGCAAGGTAAGGAGTCGCTTAATAAACTGACGCATATAGAACGAACACCTGGTGTTGCTGAAGGTGCACAACTTAACTTCAAAGATGTGCTATGTAGAGAAATCCAGAACCATGTAAGTATATATTAAGCACACAGAGTGCCCTGGCTTCCTAGAAAATCCCAACTGCCATAATTTTTCCCCCACGGCAAGCCAGGCCCGTTTTGCCAATTGCTAGTGTTAATAAGTTTATTCTCTTAAACAGTATATGTAGTTCTTGCATATACTTTTGCTATTACATGTCTGAACTAAATATGGCCCACAGTGTTCACCTGCCAGGAGGATGTTATTCTTAGGAAATTTCCTCCATTTTAAGGAATATCACCCCCCCCCCTTTTATGAAGACAAATAAAGATACTGGCCCTAGAGAGGTGACCGAAGGTCAGTGGCATAGCCAGACCAACATCCCTGGGGTGACAATGGAAATTGTTCGAGTTTATAGACTCGGTGAAAACAATCAATTTCTAAAAAAATGATAATGGTAATGTATATAGTGATTTCAAATTTGTATTGCCACCCTGAGCAGCAATATAAAACCAATTGAAAGAGATTTTCCATCTAATAACTCAAAATAACTTTGAGGCGTTTAAATTTTGTGCACAAGCCAATTTCAATCTGTTGAGAAAAACACTGTCTCGACTCTGAAAATTGAACTTTAGGATTTTGGAGCTATTTTAGAAAATTGAGATCAATTTAAAAAATGTCTACTTTTTTATGCACCCTGTAGTACCAAAATAAATGCAGTTTTAATTTATGATAGACCCTTTCAAAAAATTATATATTCTACAAATGCTTAATATTTGACTAAGGATGCATTGACTTTCATGAATGTTTGACAAGGCTCCCTCACAGGCCAAGAAATCATCTTCAATGTACTGTACATAACTAAAAAAGGCTATTAGTGTTCAGTACTTTGATAGCTAGTTTACTGTACAGCTGTATTTTCAGTTACAAGTATATATACAACATTTGATATTTGCAGATGAACAAGTGTGTGCTTGAAGGGAAAGATATACCAACAAAATACAAAATAAAATTGAGTGGTGACGGTGCCAAAATGTCCAGGATCACAGGGTTCATAATACTTTCATTCTCGATACTGAATGAAGGTGAAGCTGTACTATCTTCCAAAGGTGAGAGTTTAACCCATTAAGTGGCAATGCACCCCAGTGCACCCTACTTATTTTTTTACTTGTGCAACAGCAGACAATTTTACTCGTCAGTGGGGAGCTATGCGGCTTAATGGGCTAATTCATCTTATATTATTATGTGGCTTGTTGTGATATCTGGTTATTATAAAGCAACCAATTATACTTCCCTTGATCATTCCAGAAAATCACACGGTTGCAGTTATCAAGGGGAAAGAATCCTACGATATTTTGAAGGAATCCTGTGCAAGGATTTTTGATGATGTGAACAAGATTGTTGACATGGGCTTTGTGGATATTAATGAGAAACATGTACCTGTAGAGATGTTTCTCGGTTCAGATTACAAGGTACTTTGAGCAAACGCACGGAGGCATTGTTTTTTACGTTATTATTTTGTTAACAAACTTTCTTTTTTTGTACACACAGTTCCTGTTGCTGTTGCTCGGCATGAAGGGAGCAACATCTGATTACGCTTGTATTTGGTGCAAGATTTTGAAGCTATTAAGTTATGTATATATACTAAATGTAGGAGTAGCTGTACTAGGACTACAGTCAATTCCTGGCAACCAGAAACCTGTGCCCCCCCCCCCCCGCCCCATCTAAAATGTTAATTATTCATGCATGTGTTCTCCTTTACCTAACAGATATGATATGGCAAAGCCTGAAAATTTTTATTGGGAAGAGAACATTCGACGGACTTTGGATGACATCAGAGCGTGCTGCTTGAAACATGAATATTCCTGTGAAAGGCCTCCTCTTCTCAATATTCCTGTAGAGAACATTATCCTGGATGAGCTCCATTTGATGTTGCGAATTACAGGTACAATTTAAACTGTTTAAAATTATGGTATAGCATGCAATTTAATTACATGGGAGATGAACCGGGAACAAAAAAATTATCCATGCAGCAAGTTTTGTGCATAGGAAGCACAATGTCAATGAAATTTGCCCCCGCAACATATCCCCTTGTGTACCGAAGCTTAAATTCAAGC
Source organism: Dendronephthya gigantea (assembly GCF_004324835.1). Taxonomy (NCBI): domain Eukaryota; kingdom Metazoa; phylum Cnidaria; class Anthozoa; order Malacalcyonacea; family Nephtheidae; genus Dendronephthya; species Dendronephthya gigantea. The sequence goes on from NW_021163021.1 coordinate 63,640, forward strand.
ATCTAGCAGAATGTTTTACCATAGTTAATGGAGCGAGATGGTTTGGAAACTCATAATTGGAATAACAATATAACTCATTATCTGTGTTAGTCAAACTTTTTTTATAAATCTGGTCCTTCACCGTCACGTGTGTGTTGTTTTTGCCCAACTAACCAATGGCAATGTATTAAGAAAGTTAATTACCTATCCGTGACTCAAACAATAGGCGGTAAATTGAAAATTGTTATTGCTGGATTTGGTAAGAATACAATACACATGCGATGGTGAAGGACCAGATTTATGAATAAAGTTTGACTAACATGGATAATGAATTATATTGATATTCTAATGATTTTCCAAACCACCTTGCTCCATTCACTACGGTTTTACTATTCATCTTCACAGACAAGCTTTTAGATAATTTGGTGAAAGAAGCTTTGCAGAGGGATTACAAAGAAAATCGTAACAAAGCACCACGTGATAGGCAGTCACTAAATCTTCAAAACCTAGTTGATACTATTCGAAGTTGTGGAGTCTCATTTTCCGTGTGGGAAAAACTTGATGCTGATGGTAGAGGGAGTGGAGTTTACGACTTCACCAGCCTAATGGGAACCGATCGGAAAATTCTATTGGAAAAATTACCCATGAAGTTAGATGGTGTTATCGGTAATTCAACCAGCTCTGTCGTTATTAAGATTTGGAAGGTAGCTATCAATACTAAATGTTTTTTTTTTTGGATTTTAGTTCTTGTCATTTAACTATTGGGTGAAATTGTCATAATGACCAATCAACTAAAATCTTGGACAAAACTGTTCAAACATCCCACTCCAATTTCAATGTTGCAACAGATGTTGTTTTGAGATTTCCTGTGGCTACATTGAATGCGGGGGGGGGGTCTTCAGGGGAGGTATATTATCCAGCATTAGAGCAAGAGTAGGAACAATTTGTACAGCACATTGGAGTGCATTGCATCTCATTCTGCATCATCTCTTTCAACAAGAAATTAGAAATCATAATCAGCATAACTGAATCCTTGTTAAAAGTAGGCCAAACTGTAAGTACCATCTACAAAACGAGCAGGAGCACTTTTTGACATATAAAACACGACGTGTAACGGAGTGTGAATAAAGCACAAACTACAAGTTTTGTAAATGGCTTAAAAACATCTGAGTTAGATCAGGGCACTGCCGAAATTATTTTCAAAAACAAATTTCTACTCACTGAGAAATTGAACATTGCATTTTAAGCAGTTCTTTGTCACATATAAAGACACTGGTTAAACATGCATTTCTTTTGAAATTTCTTCCTGAATTATTAATTAGTTTTTAATGTATGTTATTCAATAGGATTTTAACCATCTCTACAAGGATTATATACAGAGGCAGAATTTGACAGATGCAGATGTCGATATTTATTTTGCTAAGGTAGCTATATCAGGTCTAGTTAGATAGGTAGGCATTAGTAGGTTGGCAGGTACAGTGCGTGTATGCATTGGTGAGTAGTTACCTTCAATTTACATTTTTAACCAATAATCTTCAGAGCATTGACAAGTCAAGTCAAAGAAAAAATAGGCAGGGCGAACTGGGGCACATTGAGGCTTAATGGGTTGGGTTTACCCATTCAGCCCCAGAGCTTCCTCATTGACAAGTAAACTCATCTGGCATTTGTAAAAAAATAAGTAGAGCACACTGGGGTGCATTGAAGGTTAAGGGTTAAAGTAGTTAAAACTTTCGTTATTTAGAGGATCCTTCAACTTTAATTAATATCTAGCAATCTAATATTCATTTTTAATAATGCCAGGCACAAGCTTGGATTACACTGTTCTTATCCTTGACTGGAAAGCTGCAGGGCTATGGCAAAACAAACATCACGCCTTACATGCATGCGATGGTTTATCATGCACCAAAATTCATGAGGATTCATCAAGGCATTCGACATTTTTCTGGACAAGGTACAGTAAATGTATTGTCTGTACATACTATAAGTGATTATATTATCATCTTAAGCTGTTTCCCACAAAAAAATGTGACTATAGTTTTCTTATCAATAGGTGTCGAAAAACTTAACGACGATTGTAGAAGAGTTCACTTAGAAAAGTCTAATAAATGGGATGCCGCGAAAGATGTCCTGTTGGCTGAGGAAAGATTAAGGCTTTTGAGCAATGTACGAAGGACACCAAGACCGTATAAGAAAAAAGCAGAGGAGTACTGGTCGACAACAATCCGGGAAAGTCGAAGCAAACGTGCACAAATTTGTAATCAAACTGCCCAGGCAGAAGATGTCGAAGACCAATCTGCTCTTACTGCCACAGAGCTTCGAAGCCGTTTAAAAGATTTGGGCATCACGACAAGAGTTAGAAACGTCCAAGACTACAAGACATGTATCATATAGTTTTGCAGTCCAAATCAATGTAATATGAGCATGGCAGCACACTATTCTAAAGTATTTTGAAATCCAACACATAAACAACACAGCGTCGTTTCTTCCTAACCTCTTAGCTCTATTTATGAAATTAACCTTCCAAATTATATTTGTGTCGAATTGAATGCTCGTAATTCATAACATAAGTTGATAAATTGCGTAGATTCTCAAAGAATTGCACGATTTTTACGCCCGGAATGTTTTGAAGCAATGCTCGTCGCTCCTCATTTCTTTACATCATGAATAATGTTGAAGGCTCGACGGCACATGCGCAGTTGCGACGTATAGGAAAAAATCGGGTGTTCCGGGGGGTAAATCTGCGCAAATCCCTTTGAAACAAAACCCAAACCGCGGAAAAGCAATGCTTCAAAATTTACAGTAACGGTCAAAATTCCTCAATATTTTGGTGAACTTAGCAAAAGGGATGTAGAGAATTAATAAATAAAGCAAGTTAAACTGATTTAAAAACTTTAAATTACTGATCATATACAAAAAGGTACTATATGCATAAATCAATCTACCCCCCGTAAAGTTTACACTATGACTGACTGACTGACTGACTGTCTGACTGACTTACTGACTCGTTTGAATTTTCGCCACTCATCACAATACTGCAAAGTTTCTCAAACTTTGCACTAATAAACTATTAAAATTAACGACAAGTATGTGTAAAGATGCTCTACATGATAACAAATTTGTTTGCGTGAAACCGCTAACCAATTTTGTGGGACCGCGAACCGAGTCAAATGCCTGACGGGGCAGGCTCAGGTTCGCATTAAATTCCCGCCAGCGCGGGTTTAAACTCTGGTCAAGGCCCGGGGGGGGGATGAGCGCAGTTGGAATTGACTGATACATAAGAAAACATCAAGTGGAGTGTAATAAACACATATTTACAGCTCTCAAAAGTAGAATTGCATTGCAAGTTGCAAAAAAATTGCACTGTTTAACACAGCTTTAAGCAAGAGGCATTTTTGCTGTCTCTTGCAATTTATTAAACTAGGAGTTTGTCCAAGTCAAACGACAACATAACTATTTTAAGCAAAGTAAATAACTTAAGTTTATCTATGTAATAAAGATCTATATGTTATTTATGCCGCAAGCAGCTTTTGCAAAAGAAATTGAAATTTTTTTGAGTGGTATTTTTGGTGCCACTTGTAATTTATTATTCTTGGCAAAAAAGTTAGAGTTTGCCCATGTTAGGACTGGTTTCACCTTGATGGGAAAGTCCACTTTAATGCTTTCACCATGTTGATTCATACTATAATACCAATTATCCAACAAGCCAGGCAATCGGCAAAAATCCTCCTTTTCATATAACATATGACCCTTGTGCTGCGATGGTATACCTTTGCCAAACATGACATATCTCCACACATCCAACTCCATGCTCGCATAAACAGCTGCAAAAGACTTAGATTTTAAACTTGAGGAAACTGCATGAGTGAAATCTTGGCAGGCTCTTTCCAATCTTTCCTGATTCGGTTTTAAGGGTTGCTCATAACTCCTAGATTCAAGAAACAAAGGTGTAAGTTACACCATCTAGATATTATTTAACAGCTCTTACTACCAAAAAATAAACACACAAAACTCTCACACCAAAAAAAAAACTATATGGGATAGATAATTACCTCAAAAGAGCTGGAGTTAAATGGTCCGATAGTTCCCAGGAGCAACTGTGAAAGGGCCACCCTTTCCATTTTATAAGATATTCACAGTAGCCCTAAAAGAATGCAACACATTATGATTAAGTTTTCAAATGGTGAAAGGAAAAAAATCATCTATGATATGTAATATTAATATAAACCATCGATAGTATTATTAAAATATGAAGAAAAGTTTATAGTGCAGTCAAGGGCGCAAATAGTTTAATAATAGTGGGTACCATATTTGTGTACTATTCATGGTCACAAAACGTGAAAACAGCACTCTCAAAAGGAAATATGAATGATGCGGAACTATTATCAAACTGTTTGCGCTCCTGAAATATGTAGTTAAACTCTCAAGATAAAACATCAGGTAAAAGTAATTTAAATAATAAGCTTACACGAGATAGTTTTCTTCTCTCAATGATCCTTTCGACTGAGTAATACTTTTCCTTTCTTTTCTTTGGAAGAGTGTTGTATAAAACAACGGACGAACGTGAATTTAACTGCTTGTAATCGACAGGTTTAAAACGCATTCTCTCACCCGTGGTCGCCATTTTTTATTTTCTCTTGCTAACTGCCGCTGCAAAAATGCCGGCGGGCGCATCGTATTTTCACACAGAAAACCGCTGCTATGCAGGCGCATGTCTCAAATTTCTGGCCATGCAGATAAACTGCGTATATATAGACTTAGTTTGCTTGTAATGAGACTTGCGCCTTTTGCGTGGAATGTTGGACATCGTTCAAATAGAGCAATGTAGCTGACTCAGCATCTGACTGTATCAAACTGTATCAGTGATCGCGATTCTGATTGGTTTGATACAGTCGAACGGTCTAAATATAGCTTATACTCCCCGGTGACTGTATCAAAAATGTTCTATTTTTATCTCAACTGCTACCACGATGTCTTTCTGAGTTATGTTATTGAGTTGAACGAAGAAGCAAACTCCCAAAAAGCGGGCTTGGTAGCTGGTAGAAGTGAACCCTAGGCTGGCGAATGCGAAATGCCAAAACATGCTCCGTAACCGCTTTTCAGCTTGTGAAGCGAAAAAACGATTTCCAAATGATGTAAAATCATGAAATAAAAGCATTTATAAATATTAATATAGGAATTCTTACAGTCCAAAGATATTATATTCGGCAAAATCTGACTGTATTATTTGATACAGTTGATATGGTCTAGATCCGCCCCTTATACAATACTAGGAATAAGGATAAACTTAGAGTCCCTATTGCTAAAAGGCAATGGGGTCAACAAAGGACTGCTTTTCAGGCTGTAAACGATTTTAACTCGCTATATAGAGACATTAAGCAATCAGAAAATGTTGCTATTTTCAAACATAACCTTTTAAAATTAGATTAGATTATTTTAAGTGTAAATATAGATAGATATAAACTATCATTTCTCGTTTTATGATTGTGTAATTTTTAGTGACTCTGGAGATTCTTTTTGAAAATCACTTTATGTGAAAAAGCATATCTCAATAAAGATCATAATCATAATTATGCAGAGAGACAACTTTTTCCAGATGGAAAACCAATCCAATAAACCATGTCATTAACCAGGAAAGATTACAAACTCGCTAGATAAATAATGGTAATGTCCTTTATGCAGGGAAAACAGGCACCTAACATGTGGGAATTATCTGTTTGTCAGGTGAATTCAGGTCCTCATAGAGAACGTTGTGAAAAGTGAGGGCATACAAAAAATAAAATGAGAGAACATTTTGCACATGTAATATCCCCATTAATCATACACAGTATTATGTTTTTAGCTACAGGGTGCTGCAAATGGTGACATTCCAGGTATGCTTCTGAATGATGATGTATACCCTTTACTTGAGAAAGTCAGCTACCAGGGGGTACCAGCTAAATCATGAATTAAGAATCTCATTAAGATTTTGAGATACTGTTTTTCAAGTAATATCCATATTGTACATCAAACAATTCATCTTCACCAAAAATTGAAAGCATCGATAATGAAATCTTTTGTCTGATAGACCACTTCAACCTTGTGTGCATTCACTCATTTCATTGTTTATTTATTATACTTTGAGAGATGTAGATTTAAATTTGCAATAATTATTAGAACTCGTTGCATTGTGGCCACCTATGATATTGTGTTCTAACACAAAACCACAACTTTTAAAGGTATCAATAAACATTGAAATGAGTTATAAGCATATAAGGCTGAATTGGTCAATTGCAGTGACTTAATTCTTGTCTCTGATTTTTTAATCCAGACTTCTTACGTCTGAGTAAACCCAATATGCTCCACCGTGCTTCCTTTCCAAGTGAAATTGTCTTAGATTAAAGGA